>NC_134788.1:2924057-2934057 GCF_046742065.1 Oratosquilla oratoria | reverse complement strand
GATCTCGGCGTAATTATCAGTAACGACCTCAAATCATCTAAGCAGTTTATTTTAGCCTCTGATAAAGCAAATAAGATTGTAGGAGTGATTGCGCCATCTTTTGACTTTGAAAGTCCATTTCTCATTAACAAGCTATAAATCATACTAATGGCCCACTTTCGGAGAAGAATAGGCGAAATCAAAAAGATCCGTATATTGTCGATCACAGTTAGTGATCGAAATATACGGATTCGCGAATTCTTCTCCGAAAGTGGGTCATTAGTATCATTTTACCAATGTGCTACGACATCACTTTGTTGTAAGCTATAAATCGTTAGTTCGTCCACATTTGGAATATGCTGTACCCGTATGGTCACTGAATCTCACTAAAGACATTGACAGATGGGAAAAAGTACAGCGGCGAGCCACAAAACTGATTCCAAATATAAAAAATCAGTCATACGGAAATCGACTAAAACATATGAATCTGTTTTCCC
Source organism: Oratosquilla oratoria (assembly GCF_046742065.1). Lineage (NCBI taxonomy): Eukaryota > Metazoa > Arthropoda > Malacostraca > Stomatopoda > Squillidae > Oratosquilla > Oratosquilla oratoria. The sequence continues at coordinate 2,933,581 of NC_134788.1, read as the reverse complement.
TAAGAAAGCGTAGATTCAGAGGTAACTTGATACAGATCTTTAGGATTGTGAAGGGAATCGACATCAAAAGTGACAAAAAAATTTACACTGAATGAGAATCCCACAAGAAATAAGGGTCTCAAACTGTCTGGAAATGTACTTAATTTGGAAGTCGGTAGAAACCATTTCACCAACCGTGTAGTTAATGAATGGAGTAAAGTTCCTGCAGAGGCAGTGCAATGTAGTTCAATTCGAAGTTTTTAGAATCATTTAGATAATCACCTAAGCAAGATGCTGTAATGACTATAATTTATTTTATATTATTTGTTTATTTGTTTTGTTAATGTTTCTTTATTATTATTTGCTTTATTCTCATTTACTTTTAATTATATGTCAATTCATTATTTACTGTTTACCCGTCTGTTTATTATTGAACTATACCTATCCATTTATTTGTGTATTTTATTCATTATTTACGTTATTATAGTTTTTATTTATTCATTTATTTATCTACCTATCTATCTATCATTATCATGATTTTTTCGCATCCGACCTAGATATGGACCAAGAGGTCTCCTGTCGGCATGCATGCTCCGCCTTTGTAATCCTTTGTAGTAGTATTAGGTTTACTTGGTAAAATTAGGCTTACCGGGTTAGGTTATTTTAAGCAAGTGAGAATAAACGTAGAGGATCAACTGATTGTAATATTGAATTATTAGATGTCATGTTTGTGAGCTTTAGTATTCTTTGTATCAGTGGTATACGTGGGATTATGTCAGGAACCTGTTGAACAACGATGGGAAATTAACAAGTGTATAAGGAGTTTTTTTTCTCTATTCATTCATTATCACATTATTGTATATTTCATCACGCACATTGTTGTTCTAATGATAAAGAAATACTTACTCTGTTGGTCGTCAGGCCGGACGGCCCTTGACCGCTTCTTTCACTGTGCCTCTCCAGATGGTTCTATCCTCTGCCAATTCCTTCCAGTCCTCTCTTGGTGCCGCCCTCTCCACGTCCTTCCTGACTCCATCCGTCCATCCGCACCTGGGTCTCCCTAATGGTCGTCTGTCCTCTACTCTTCCTTCCATCACCTTACTTGGTAGTCTGTCTGCCTCCATACGTTGGGCAAAGTGCACCCGTCTTGCTTGTTATATTGCGAGAGGAGGAGGAGGAGGAGGAAGAGACCTTTTCGATCTTTTCAAAGGATTACAAAGGATTACAAAGGCGGAGCATGCCGACAGGAGACCTTTTGATCCATATCTAGGTCGGATGCAAAAAGAAAGAAAAAAAAATCATATTAATAATAAATTAAAACTATAATAATGTAAAAATAACAAATAAAATACATAAATAAATGCATAGGTATAGTTGAATAACAAACAAAAAGGTAAATAGTAAATGATTATAAATTGACACATAACTAATAATAAATGAAAATCAGACAGACAAATTATAACAAAACAAAAACAAATAATATAACATAAATTATAATCATTACAGCATCTTACTTAGGTATTTATCTAAATGATTCTTAAAGCTTCGAACTGAACTACATTGCACTACCTGTGCAGGAAGTTTATTCCATTCATTAACTACACGGTTGGCAAAGTTGTTTCTACCTACTTCCAAATTGAATCTATTTCCGGACACTTTGAGACCATTGTTTCTTGTCTGATTCTCATTCAATGTGAAAATTTGGTCACTTTTGATGTTGTCAATTCCCTTTACAATCTTAAAGACCTGTATCAAGTCACCTCTGAGTCTACGCTTTTTTAGGGAAAACAGATTCATGTGCTTAAGTCGATTTTCGTATGATTTATTTTTGATATTTGGAATCAGTTTTGTGGCTCGCCGTTGTACTTTTTCCAGTCTGTCAATGTCTTTAATGAGATTCGGTGACCATACGGGGGTGACCCGCGGGTAAGAAGTGAATTAGGGTCGGTGGTTGCTGCAGTAGGAGGAGTATGGGACGTTGTGGTTTCTACCTGGATAAGATTTTCCCTCAAGTGACGTCACGTCGCGCGGCATTTCCTCGCCAAAGTCTTCAACCGACGAAAGACGCCATATCAACCTCCTGCATTGCTGTGCATTATGGTTAGGTCAAGTGCGATAGGAAAAAGAAAGAAAGAAAGAAAGAAAGAAAGAAAGAGGAGAAACAAAGTGAAAAGACGGACGACGGAAGTTCCGGACGTTCTCTCAGTGCGGCGAAAACGTTCTCGCATCGAGCACGGGTACTCCTCCTCCTCCTCCTCCCTTCATCCCTCCCTCCCCTTCTCCTTATCCTCCTCCTCCTCCCTGCTTCAACTCCCTCCCTCCTTCCCTCACTCTCGCCCATTATCTTCCCCCTCCCTCCCTCCCTCCCTCCCCCCTTCATCTCCCTATTCCTCCTCCCCTCCTTCCTCCCATTCCCTCCTTCCCTTCCCTCCCTCCATCCACTACCTCCCTCCCTCCATCCCTCCTTCCTCTCCCTCTTCCTCCTTCCCTCCATGCACCTCACCCCTTCTCCTCCTCCTCCTCTTCCTCCTCCTTCTCCCTCCTTCCTCTACCTCCTCCACCTTTCTATCCTCTTGATCCCTCCCTCCTTCCTCTGCCTCCTCCTCCATCCGTCCCTTACTCCCGCCCGCCCTTTCTCCTCCTTCTCTCCCTCCCACCCCTTTTTCTTCCTCCTCTTCCCTCCCTCCTTCCTCTCCCTCCTCCTCCTCCTCCTTTTCTTCCCTCCCATCCTTTCTCCTCCTCCTTCCCTCCTTCCCTCCCTAATTTTCTCCTCATACTCCTTCTCTCCCTTCTTCTTCTTCTTCTTCTTCTTCTTCTTCTTCTTCTTCTTCTTCTTCTTCTTCTTCTTCTTCTTCTTCCTCCTCTTTCCCTTCCACCAGCCCCTCTTCCTCCTCCCTCCCTCCCTCCTTACCTCCATACTCCTCCCTCCCTCCCTCCCGCCCCTTCTCCTCCTCCCTCATTTCCTCCCGCCCCTCATCCTCCACCCTTCTTCCTTCATCTTCCTCCTCCTCTCTCTCTCTCTCTCTCTCTCTCTCTCTCTCTCTCTCTCTCTCTCTCTCTCTCTCTCTCTCTCTCTCTCTCTCTTCCTCCTTTCCATCCTCCCTCCCGCCCTCTGTCGTCCTCCTCCCTCCCTCCCTCCCTCCTCTCCCTCCTCCTCTTCCTTCTTTCCTCCATGGGGCTGCTCCGAGCGACTGTCTGTCGCCAGAGTCGTTAATTAAAGACAGGAAGGAAACGAGTGCTCCTCTAGACAATCGTTGGACGATCATCGTTGAGCCTTGGACGATAATCGTTGAGCGATAGATGCACCGGGCAGCAGAGCGGCGTACCTTTAGCCGCCATGATGATATTTCAAACGACCCCCTGCCTTCACCAGCAGTGCCCTTTGTTTCGTTTTGTAATTCCTTACTTACGCAGCTACCTTTAAAAAGTACTTCGCGCCGCCAGAGAAACTAAAAATGTTGCAGTCTTGTAGCTGCTTTGCTCAAGATTTAGCTTCTGCTTTTACCTCCGTGGGCTTATCGGTTATTTCTCTGACATCATCTCCACAAGTACATTGTTTACTTCCCTAATCTGATAAAACAAGGGTTTCACTGATAATTAACCTGGGTACAACAAGCTTGTTGCAAAATGACCACCTCTTATATAGTTCATGCTGAATATATATATATATATATATATATATATATATATATATATATATATATACATATACATATGTATATATATGTAACATCTAGACAACTCTTGGCTAAATCTCCGAATAAAAGGTTATGACTGTGACATGCACAGGGTTCAAAGAAAGCTCTTGAATTATCCTTCAACAGCCGTGCTTGTACTCCAAATGTATCATCTTTGATCTTACTACTCAACGTTGTCACAGCTTCAGCCTCGAATGCCTTTCACTTTTAAATTTAATTCCCTCAGTCTCTTTAACGTTTCACATAAATCTCCAATGCTACTTTCAACTTGCATAAACTTTATGAAACGTTCGTAAACACCTGAAGGAGTCAAGTTACCACCAGACCCAAACCTTATCGTTAGTTAGTTAGTTAGTTAGAGGCGGCGGCGGCATTTGCTTCTGGTGGGTGCCTCACATCAGGTGTGCGTGCGTGCGTGCGTGCAGTCGTCGAAAATAATGACGGCGGAGTCCTTTGCTGCTTTTGCGCGTTTCAATCTTTCATTCAAAAGGGATGTAGACAAAATGTCTAGTACTTCTCTCTGAGTCTCTTTTCCTAAATAAGGATCATGAATTTCCTGGGCTTTGGCTTTTCGCAAATGTTCTTCGAGAACAGGGTCAGCCTTTCCAAACAGCTCAACAAAACCTAAAAGGTTTCCATAGCGTACGTACACTCTCATGACCAGCTTTTCCCCTAAATGCTCCTCTAAATGCTACATTTCCTTACCTTACCTGACCTTAGGTAGTTACTGGACGCAGATCTATTTGACCCATTTGCTTTCTTTACCTTCTCCCTCCTAAATGTGGTTTTCCAAGGTCAAATGTTCCTGTGTGGTTAGCCCAAGATCTTTCTCTTTCTGTGTCCTCTGGATTATCGTCTCATTTTCTCCCGTCCTTCCAATATGGTACTCGGTGGTCTGCCACAACTTATATCCACAGTTTATCTTAGGGCATTTACATTTTTGTGGGTGGAAGTGCAGAAGCCTGCACTTTTCTGGCCATTCTTGTGAGGGGTTCAGATCTCCTAACGGCAACAAGGCTTTGTCTACCTCTGTTTTAATTTCTCGCTATATCTTTGTACCATCAGTGAATAGTAAAACTTCTAAACTAACACAACCCGGTCAGTCATTAATGTGTAACAGAAACAGTAATGGACCAAGAACGCTGCCTTGGGGAATTCCACTCAACACATCTTTCCAATCTGAAAATATTCCTTTAATGTAGACACACTGGTTCCTGTCAAAAATGAGGTCATCCAATTATCATTATTATCATCATTATTACTATTATTATTATTATTATTATTATTATTATTATTATTATTATTATTATTATTATTATTATTATTATTATTATTATTATTATTATTATTATCATTATTATTATTATTATTATTATTATTATTATTATTATTATTATTATTATTATTATTATTATTATTATTATTATTATTATTATTATTATTATTATTATTATTATTATTATTATCATTATTATTATTATTATTATTATCATTTTCATTAAACGTTTGTGGGGAACTTTGCCAAATGCTTTTTGAAAATCCATCTTGTACACAACATCTGTTTCTCCAGCTTCATCTATTGTTCTGGTCCAGCTGTCCAACACTTGTAACAATTGCAGAACGGTTGATTTAATACCTGGTATGAATCCGTATTGCTTATTGTAGAATGGCTTGTTGTACAACACAGGTTTCATAATGTGATCTCTCAGTATGGATTCCATCATGTTGCAGGCAGTACACTCACCGGACGACGATTGCTGACGTTGGGTTTGTCTCCTTTCTTGAAGGTCTCACTGACATCATTTGCTGATTTCACACTCGTCTGGTAACCTTCCTTGGGCGAGCGAGCATTCATAAAGATTAACTAGTATTCCACTTAGCTCAACTTTTAGTTCCTTAAGAATTCCTAGGTTCATATCGTCTGGACTAGGTGATTTATCCATCTTTAAATTGTCGACTTGCTTTATTACTGCTTCCTTAGTTATATCAAGCTCTTCCAGCTGCTTATTCGGTATTGATGGTAGTTCCCCAGTTGCTCCATAGAAACTCTGCAAAAAATGTCGAAGGGAACTCTGTCTTTATCTATAGTTACTAGTATACCTTTTCTATTTTTTGTCATCTTTAAGTCTGCAATTCTTTTAAGTTTACTTTTTACAAATCTCCAGAACTTTTGTGGTCTGCCTTTTGCCAATTCAGCAACCTCCTTTTCTTTTGTTCATTGTATTTTCCTTGTCACACCCCGTACCTTATTACTGCACCTCTTGTATCTTATGTATTTACTGTGGTCCCTTGTTTCCATATATCTTGTCCAGCATCTATTTTCCCTTTTGATAGGGGATAGTGCAGCTTTGTTTAATTGAACTTGTCGTTGTCTAATAAAGTATTTTCATACATCTAACTTGAGACATTCTTCAATTCTACCTCTCTTAATTTTCTTTTTATTGCCATCCATTTTTCTTCCAATTCTTCAATTCTCTTAGTTTCTCCTATCCGTTCAGGAGTCAATTCATCTCTCACCTTCAAGTAGTTACCTTCTTGTAGGAGCTCTCTTGATGTAGCAAGGATCACTTTTCCCAAGTGGTGATGATGGTTCAACGGTATTTATCATACTTTCTTCATTTGTAAGAACTAGGTCTATAATGTTAGATGTTTCTAGTCCTCTGCCTCTTGCTGGCTCAATGACGTGTTGGTACATGTACACATCTCGCAGTGTTTCAACAGAGATTCTTCGCTAGTGTCACTTATCCCTGGCGTGCTCCAGTTATTGCAGTCTATTTTGGGGCAATTGAAGTCTCCCGTTATTAACAGTTGTGTTGGTTTCTTCTCTGAAGCTTTCTCCACGAGTCCTCTTAGATTGGTGTTGTTTTCAGGGCTGCTACTTGGTCCTCGACATACACATCCAATCAGCAGCTCATCCTTGCCCAGAAGTTGTACCAGCAGCTCAGCATGAGACTGAACTATTGTTCCAAGGCTATTGAATGTTTGCTGCCAGTGCTCTGCATGTTCAGTGACGATTACTTCAAGTTCATTGTTGATTGTCGGTCCACTACAAAGTCCTTGGTGTAACTCCTGGAAACTTTATTGGCTTCTGTAAATTTTTGGTTAAAAAAATCCTAATTTCATGAAGTTTGTTTTCTTTTTCATATATTTTTGTTTGTCCAGGAACGAAAAAGTTTTTCCTTTTTCTCTTTATTTACACATTTGAGATGATATAACAAATCGCTTTGTTAATTTACATTTGTTTACAAGAACATGGAAATATAGCAGAAGATAGAATTCATGCGAGATGTGAACTAGCCCTTAGAATTCCTGCACTTAACAAACGCATGCTGTGGGCAAACACGTGTTAAAGGGAACAAAAAGGTCACACACGAGAATTAGGAAAAAGCCCATTCGACACTCCTCCCAGTTCACAAAAGGTTAGCCTAACATCAAACTAAAACCTCACACCAGACATGGGACGTATTTCCTCATGTCCATAAAAAAAAAGCATTTGCATAAACACACTAAGAACTGGCGCTACGTACATGTGGGGAAAGTCCAAGTATTTTCATGCACACACAACCTTGCAATTAGATAAGACCAGTTGTTGAATCCCCTTAAGGACAATGCACTGGTTGTGATCTTACTAAAAAGTTTAAAACAAAAACAACAAATTTGATCAGGAGTTTCCTCTTAAAGTGAAACTGAAAAATACAGTCCCATGTTATTTCGTGGAAAGTTCTTCACTGAAATATTAGAACCTTTCATTATCAAATAATCTTACTTTTATCATCGTGGTTGGTACAACTGATGCGTGTAGAAGCTGTTATATCACACTCACGGGCTTCCACAGGCTTCACAAGCCTTGACATTTGAGAGTTCGTTTGACTGACACCGACTTGGGTTACAACATATCAATATATATATATTCAAATCCCCAAATATCAAATTATCTTTCCGTCCTATAAAATGCAAAGCTAGATGATGAACTCAGAGATTGTAAACTTATACGGATGTTAGACCTACTGCTGCTGAAATGTTCTTAGAGAAGAAGTCTAGATTTCTGCTGAGAGCGAAGTTACATTCTAGATCAGCGCTTTTCAAACTGCGGGTACCAGACTTCAGGAAAGCAAACTTTGACAATATAAAAACCTATTTGAATTTGAATACGAAAAACAATCCGGACGTTTCAAACATTCTTGACTCTCGTTGCGGGGCTGATAGTCAGAAGTGGGTCAAGGAGGGTAATACGCATACCTTAGGTCAGGTCTGGGTCAAGGAGGGAAATACGCATACCTCAGGTCAGGTCTGGGTTACAGAGAGTAATACGCTTACCTTAGGTCAGGTCGATTCGGGGCGAGGGCCCAAAAATCAGGTCAGTACTTTAGATGAAATGTATAACAATCTAACTGATCTAATTATTAATGCACAAAACACATTTATCCCCCTAAAGTCAATACAGAAAAATAGTAATACTCCCAAATGGATGACAGACAGATTGAAACATGAGATCGGAATTATAAGAGGACTTTACGTAAAAATAAAAAACGGGGAATCACACCTTAGATCAAGATATAACGAAATGGCAAAGCTGGTTAAAAGGAATACACGTTCAGCGAAACGTAATTATGAAATCAAGGTTGCCAGTCAAGCAAAATCCAACCCAAAGGGTTTCTTTCACCTCTATAGAACAAAAAATAAAGAAAGAATAGGACCAATTAAAAACGATGAAAATGTCATGATAGAATCGGAAGAAAAAATGAGTGAGGAGTTTAACAATTATTTTCTATCGGTGTTTACTAATGAGAGGTTAGATAAAGTACCTGACTGCGATCCGATTTTCAGAGGGGATGAAGAAAATAGCCTAACTAATATCAGCATTAGTAAAGAAGAAGTTATCAAGCAGATTGACAGACTTAAAGCTACAAAATCTCCGGGTCCGGACGAAATTTTTCCAAGAATGCTTAAAGAGTGTAGATTTGAAATCTGCGACCAGTTAACTGAAATATTCAATAAATCGGTAGCCACTGGTTCTGTTCCAACTGCTTGGAGGCAGGCAAACGTTGTTCCTGTTTTTAAGAAGGGAGATAGATCGACCATATGCAATTACAGGCCAATCAGTTTGACATCGGTTATAGGAAAAATGCTTGAATCAATAATAGTAAATAGACTCAGAGAACACATTGAAGGGCATAATTTAATTCGTGATTCACATCATGGTTTCTCCAAAGGTAAGTCATGCGTGACTAATCTTCTATCCTTTTACACTAAGGTATATAAGGCATCAGACAACAATGAAAATTACGATGTTATTTGCCTTGACTTTAGCAAAGCGTTCGACAAAGTGCCACACCAGAGACTACTAAATAAAATCAAAGCCCATGGCATAGGAGGAAAAGTGTTACAATGGATTAGAGCTTGGATTAGTAACAGAAAACAGCGGGTCACCATAAATGGAATAAAATCTAGGTGGGGCAATGTTACTAGCGGGGTCCCCCAGGGCTCGGTTTTGGGTCCCTTTGTGTTCATTATGTATATAAACGACTTAGACGATGGGTTAAATAGTGATGTTAGTAAGTTTGCGGACGACACTAAAATAGGACGCCTAATTAGGTCAGGAGAAGACGCCCAGATTCTGCAGGATGATCTTAATAAACTGTTAACATGGTCGGTGAAATGGCAAATGAACTTCAATATCTCTAAGTGTAGCGTGTTAAACGTAGGGCTACACAACCCCGAAAATATATACAACTTAGATAACACGTTTTTAGACAAATCTGAGTGCGAGAGGGACTTGGGAGTTCTGGTGAGTCCGGACTTTAAAACCAGGAAGCAGTGCATTAGCGCCAGAAATAAAGCAAACAG
>NC_134788.1:2909057-2919057 GCF_046742065.1 Oratosquilla oratoria | reverse complement strand
GCCTCTCCCTCCTGTATGTAGGTTTCCCAGTGAAAATACATGTAAGAACACACACACACACACACACACACACACACACACACACACACACACACACACACACACACACACACACACACAAAGGATTACAAAGGATTACAAAGGCGGAGCATGCCGACAGGAGACCTTTTGGTCCTTGCAAAAAATAAAGAAAGAATAGGACCAATTAAAAACGATGAAAATGTCATGATAGAATCGGAAGAAAAAATGAGTGAGGAGTTTAACAATTATTTTCTATCGGTGTTTACTAATGAGAGGTTAGATAAAGTACCTGACTGCGATCCGATTTTCAGAGGGGATGAAGAAAATAGCCTAACTAATATCAGCATTAGTAAAGAAGAAGTTATCAAGCAGATTGACAGACTTAAAGCTACAAAATCTCCGGGTCCGGACGAAATTTTTCCAAGAATGCTTAAAGAGTGTAGATTTGAAATCTGCGACCAGTTAACTGAAATATTCAATAAATCGGTAGCCACTGGTTCTGTTCCAACTGCTTGGAGGCAGGCAAACGTTGTTCCTGTTTTTAAGAAGGGAGATAGATCGACCATATGCAACTACAGGCCAATCAGTTTGACATCGGTTATAGGAAAAATGCTTGAATCAATAATAGTAAATAGACTCAGAGAACACATTGAAGGGCATAATTTAATTCGTGATTCACAGCATGGTTTCTCCAAAGGTAAGTCATGCGTGACTAATCTTCTATCCTTTTACACTAAGGTATATAAGGCGTCAGACAACAATGAAAATTACGATGTTATTTACCTTGACTTTAGCAAAGCGTTCGACAAAGTGCCACACCAGAGACTACTAAATAAAATCAAAGCCCATGGCATAAGAGGAAAAGTGTTAGAATGGATTAGAGCTTGGATTAGTAATAGAAAACAGCGGGTCACCATAAATGGAATAAAATCTAGTTGGGGCAATGTTACTAGCGGGGTCCCCCAAGGCTCGGTTTTGGGTCCCTTTGTGTTCATTATGTATATAAACGACTTAGACGATGGGTTAAATAGTGATGTTAGTAAGTTTGCGGACGACACTAAAATAGGACGCCTAATTAGGTCAGGAGAAGACGCCCAGATTCTGCAGGATGATCTTAATAAACTGTTAACATGGTCGGTGAAATGGCAAATGAACTTCAATATCTCTAAGTGTAGCGTGTTAAACGTAGGGCTACACAACCCCGAAAATAGATACAACTTAGATGACACGTTTTTAGAAAAATCTGAGTGCGAGAGGGACTTGGGAGTTCTGGTGAGTCCGGACCTTAAAACCAGGGAGCAGTGCATTAGCGCCAGAAATAAAGCAAACAGTGCATTAGGCTTCATTGCTAGGACGGTAACAAATAGAAGTGCAGAGGTAATTATTAAACTCTATCTAGCGATAGTTAGACCCATCCTTGACTATGCGGTACAGTTTTGGTCTCCGTCCTACAAAATGGACATAAATTCACTAGAATCAGTACAGAGAAGAATGACCAAAATGATACAAGGACTCGGAAATTTGCCTTACGAGGAGAGGCTTAGGCACCTAAACTTACACTCTCTGGAAAGACGCAGAGTGCGGGGTGATCTAATAGAAGTGTTCAAGTGGATCAAAGGCTATAACAAGGGTGATGCAAACAAGGTCATCATAATAAAACAACAGGGCAGGACTCGCAGTAATGGGTATAAACTGGACAAATTTAGATTTAAGAAGGAAATAGGCAAGAATTGGTTTACATATAGGGTGGTCGATGAATGGAATAAACTTAGTAACCACGTAGTAAGCGCTGAAACTATCAGTTGTTTTAAAAAACGATTAGACAACTTTATGAACGGGGACGACAGGTGGTGATGGATACGGAGCTGCCTAGTGTAGGCCTTATGGTCTTTTGCAGTCTCCTTTATTTCTTATGTTCTTATGTTCTTATATCTAGATCGGATGCAAAAAAAAAAATCATATTAATAATAAAACAATAAATAAAAACTAAAATGATGTAAATAACAAATAAAATACATAAATGCATAGGTATAGTTCAATGATAAACAAACAGGTAAATAGTAAATAATAATAAATTGAAATATAACTAATAATAAATGAAAATCAGACAGACTTATAATAACAAAACAAAAACAAATAATACAAGATAAATTATAATCATTACAGCATCTTGCTTAGGTGTTTATCTAAATGATTCTTAAAGCTTCGAACTGAACTACATTGCACTACCTGTGCAGGAAGTTTATTCCATTCATTAACTACACGGTTGGCAAAGTTGTTTCTACCTACTTCCAAATTGAATCTATTTCCGGACACTTTGAGACCATTGTTTCTTGTCTGATTCTCATTCAATGTGGAAATTTTGTCACTTTTGATGTTGTCAATTCCCTTTATAAAATCTTAAAGACCTGTATCAATTCACCTCTGAGTATACGCCTTTTTAGGGAAAACAGATTCATATGTTTTAGTCGATTTTCGTATGATTTATTTTTGATATTTGGAATCAGTTTTGTGGCTCGCCATTGTACTTTCTTTAGTCTGTCAATGTCTTTAATGAGATTCGGTGACCATACAGAAACAGCATATTCCAAATGTGGACGAACTAACGATTTATATAGCTTGTTAATGAGTGATGGACTTTTGAAATCAAAAGATCGCTTAATCAGTCCTAGAATCTTATTTGCTTTCTCAGAGGCTGAAATACATTGCTTGGATGATTTGAGGTCGTTACTGATAATTACGCCGAGATCTTTTTCACTATCCACTTTTGTTAACGAATTTCCAAATAACTTGTAATCGTACTTACTGTTATTTTTACCCATGTGCATTACCTTGCATTTACTTGTGTTAAATTTCATTACCACCTTTTCTGACCATTGCTATAATTTATCTAAATCTTCTTGAATATCAAATTGGTTTGAGTGATCATTTGCCACTCCGCACAGTTTTGTATCATTAGCAAATTTGGAAACAGTAGATTTTAGTCCATGGTCTATATCATTTATATATACTATGAATAGAAGTGGCCCAAGAACGGAACCCTGAGGACCTCCATTTGTAACATTTTTCCATCTAGAAGTTTTTCCATTTAAAACAACTCTCTGTTTTCGACCATTCAACCAATTACTAGTCCAATCTAGGCTACCACTAATTCCGTCTAAAGCTAATTTGATAAGTAGTCTTTCGTGTGGGACGGTATCAAAAGCTTTTGCAAAGTCTAGATATATTAAATCCATATTGTTTCTTTTGTCATAATTCGAGATAACTGTGTTGTAGAATTCGAGTAAGTTAGTCACGCAAGAACGTTTCCGTCTGAAACCATGCTGGCTATCATTTATCAAACGGTTACTTTCTAAATGATGTTCGAAAGCATCTCTGATGATAGTTTCCATTATTTTTCCTACGATTGAAGTCAAACTTATAGGCCTATAGTTATTTGGTTTCTTTTTGTCACCTTTTTTGAATATGGGAGTAAGGTTAGCTAGCTTCCATTCTCTTGGGACATCTCCGGATATGATGGATTTCTTGAAAATAATTTCTAATGGAACAACAATCTCATTTTTCATTTCCTTTAAGATTCTTGGATGCCAACCGTCAGGCCCTGGTGTTTTATTAACTTTGAGTTTATCTATACACCTTTTAATTGTTTCTTTTGTTATATATACCGTAGTAAGTTTACCCTAGACTTTTCACAGGTTTCAGTATGGAATTCACTTTGAGGTGTTTCGTTTACGAATACCGAGCTAAAATAATTGTTTAAGTTATTACACATTCCTTCATTTGAATATTCAGGTTGACCGTCACACACACACACACACACACACACACACACACACACACACACACACACACACACACACACACACACACACACACACACACACACACACACACACACACACACACACACACACACACACACACACACACACACACACACACACACACACGCACGCACACACACACACACACTTACACACACATACACACACACACACACACACACACACACACACACACACACACGCACGCACACACACACGCACGCACACACGCACACACACACACGCACGCACGCACACACACACACACACACACACACACACACACACACACGCACGCACGCACGCGCACACACACACACACACACACACGCACGCACGCACGCACACACACACACACACACACACACACACACACACACACACACACACACACACACACACACACACACACACACACACACACACACACACACACATGCTTGCGTACAAAGTTAGAAGTGCCTCTAATGGAAGGGAGGAGAGGGAGAGAGCGAGGGACAGAGTCATGGCCGCGTTCGTTCAGGGCGATGATGAAAAAAGGACGGCTTTGGCAGAGCGAATCCCTTGGTATGAAACGAGGGAGCAACGAGAGAGAAGGATCAAAGTATTCGGAAGATAAAGTCGAGCATACAGTATGGCACTTGGATCAGTGTGCTTAGGTAAACGCGTGCAAGGGGGGGGGGCGAGAGGAAGGGCAGCGAAGAGGGAAAGAGGAAGAAGAAAAAGGGAGAGGAGGAGGACACACGAACGGCGAAGGGAGGAGGGATCAAGAACGGGGTACAAGATGTCTATGGATGGGCTCGCCTTTTTATCTGGCTGTGCAATATCTTGAGTAACCTTCAGACGATAAGATAACACTTGATTGTCAGGCTATGAGCACACACGTTGGAGGCAGCAACCCTCTGTGCGTAGAATACAGACACAACCACATCGCAAACAAAAATAACACAACTACATGCACAAACATCTACATAAACTTTTTCTTCTTCTAAAATAATTCTCATTTCTAACTTTCTCTCCCACTACATCTTCTCATTTCAGTTGACCTACCACTAAAATCATTTCCAATTTCTCTATCTTTCCCTAAGACTAAGCCCCCTACTCGTTTTCTAACTTTGTTGGATGAGGGTAAGAAGAATGGATATTCCTACGTAACCTAACGGTTACACGTATGAATCCCAGCTTCCAACCCCGGGCCTCCTGCCCACACCTCCAAAGCCACGACACCACGAAATGTATATCCCTAAAAACGCCCGGTGGCAGAAGCTCTCTTTTATACACAACTATCATCTTTTCATGTTCATCTTCAGACATTTCTTCCCCTCCTCCTACAACTAACGATCCCGCGCGAACGGGTGGTCTGTCCTAGCTTGTCCGCTGGAACAGCCTCCTCGCCAACCGTCGCTGTTACAGTGACCCTCAGCATCGATGGAGGAATTCCAGCTTCCGAATTCAGGCTTGCCAAATACTCACCTGATTCGGTGATTAAAAGATTATTGGGTGTACAAGAGTTTGATTTCTTCCTTGGTTGTCCATAGCAGAACACTACAGCATTAGGCTGTCCAAAGTATAGATACCCAACGAATAGGAAAAGAAAGAAAGAAAGAAAAGAGAAAACCACTTGCAAGTGCGCATTCACCGAAAGAACTATATATAAGCATAGTGAAAAATATATAATGATAATAGTGACTGTTTATTGTGATTAAATTGCTGGCAATATTAAAATTTGACATAGACGACAAAACATTACGTGAATATGGGCTATTACAGTTAGAATTTAGAAGGATCTCGTGTAGACATTGCAATAGAACAAAACGAAAACATTACAGAATTATGCTGTCCAAAGCAGAGATACCCAACGTTCAATGGACTCGCTTAAAAACAAAAATATGCAAGTGCGCATTCACTGACAAAATATACAAGCATTGTAAAAAATATATAATGATAATAATGACTGTTTATTTTCATTGAATTGCTTGCAATACTAAAATTTGACATAGACGACAAAACATTACATGCATATAGGCTATTGCAGTTAGAATTTAGAAAGAACTCGTGTAGACACTGCAGTAGAAAAAAAAAACGAATTAGTTTACGTTCAAAGCACTATGAATGCATCTAGAATGTCCACTATAAATGCATCTAGAATATATCACACGGCTATTTCCTTCGCCTTGTAGCAAATATTTGGGAAACGATAGTAAATTATGACGACACTGATTTACATATTCTCAAATTATTTCCTCCAATGGGACCTTTCGCAGTGAGCGATTTGATACCAGACACCGCCAGATTTTGTAATTCTTGCCGGAAAATAAATACTTTTTTTGGGCAAGTTTTATAAGCTTACAGAGTTGTATCGTTGTACATTATTGTGTTTGAAATTTAAGTCAATTAATTTCATGATTGCAAACGGCATATAGCATTGTTTGAGCCTCTATTTATAATTACAGATGATATTCGTAAAACAGCCTATAATTGTATCAAGCCAAGCAATTTGTCATTTTCTACCGAGTTCAATGGACTTATACTGATATATACTTTTATTTGAATGCACCAAGCCATAGGCAAATCCATGTAATGTATAGAAAATATAATTTTGCATCGAAGACTTAATTTTTCCGGTACGATTACGGTTTGTCTTTCTCTTACTTTTTCTTGAATCTGACGTGCAGTCTCCCAAAGCACACGTAAAATTAGTAATATTTGTTTGAAAATAGCTCCCAGAAGATCTAAGAGGCTATTGTTTACACAAACGTCGCTCACCTCGTACGTCCGCCACCACTGTTGTTATCTTTCATCTCACTGATTATCTTCATATGCAGGACGTGGCAGTGATATCCATTATTTTTCAACACTCTCAGATAAAATGCACATACCGAAATCGACATCCTCTTATTTTTACTGCTCATACTTACTTCAGTAAAAATAGTTACCTATTTTTAGTCTTATCGTATAATTAGATTAACAAAGCCTTATCACACACCAGTATGTAAAAATTATAACATTAAGAGCCATGTTTTTGATTTTGAATACACTTATGCAGCAATTTATGTCGTATTTTTTTTTCTTCTTTTTTTAATATCGGTTTCCAAATTAGCTAAGTCACCCTTTTGCCTCATGAAATCCGAGAGAATTGAAAATTCTAGTGCTAATAGGAATCTACGAGGCTGACTGCGAAAGGTCCCATTCACTCAGCATTCGATAATCACACAAAAATATGAAATGTAGGACGAAACTCCCATCTTCGTCATTACTTCCCTATGCTTCATTATTATGATAATTGTTATCATCATTGCGATTTACATTTATCCACCTCATTGTTGTGCAGTGTTGGATATAAATAAAGGGAAACAGACGTAAACTTTTTCCCCCCTCCTCCTCCTCCTCCTCCTCCTCCCAACTTCATCCATGAGACGACGTGGACGACTGATAACTGATTTGTCTTATCAGTCTTCGTTCTGTATTCAGTGGTAACGTTAGTTAGGACTTTTCTGATCCTTTGTCTACTGGACAATCCCTGGATAGTTTAAGGTATGAATTAGTGTTCCTCAGCTCGAAAGTCGACATTTGCTCAATTCGCAAAGGTAGAGGCGGCCCACACCCTATAAGGTCAGCTTTTGCTTGGTGGAAAGTTCCAGAATGGAGACGTCTGATCTCGAAGTAGGAAGTCTGCTCAAGGACAAGGATGAAAAAGGTGATGATAATTAAAATACTAGGGATAATGATAATAGTAATAGTAATTATAGTGATAATTGTAATAATAATAATGATAATATGATAAAAAAAAATTTAAGTCAATGCGCCGAGTAAGGCACGCTCATCTCGAGTTGGATTCTCCTTGGATAAACACTTTTTAGTGCGAATTTATGATCTGAATTATATTTGTGAATTATATATGATTTTACATACACTTACGAGTAAACAGACTGAAGCTTCTGGAACATTCTCCAAGCCAACAGCATTATTCATGTGGTAAAGATATCGGCGTGTTTCAAGTATCGGTTATCTCTTATCGGTTCGCCCTCCCTAAAATAGATCAAATAACATTCCAGGATCCGCGCCAGCTTGCAAGCACGTAACCTGTAAGGGGGCACACAATAATATATATATATATGTATATATATATATATATATATATATATATATAAATATATATATATATATATATATATATATATCTTTTTTCTGTTTGAGTCCAATGAAGGTTGGGTATCTATGCTTTGGACAGCATAATGGCTTGACGACACTTTTTAATTAAACCGCCGAGGCATTTCCTTGCTTTTCTCGGTCTACAAATTACCTGCACAATGAATGAATGCTCGTACTTTACATCGTGAGCAATCTCAAATCTATCAATCTATACATACATACATATATACATACATACATATATATATATATATATATATATATATATATATATATATACACACACACATACGCACACACACACACACACACACACACGCACACACACACACACACACACACACACACACATATATATATATATATATATATGTGTGTGTGTGTGTGTGTGTGTGTGTGTGTGTGTGTGTGTGTGTGTGTGTGTGTGTGTGTGTGTGTGTGTTATTTTCTTTCCGTGTCCTCTTGTATTTCTGTCATCCCATTTTATCAGATTCTCTCTATCAGTAATTTCTATGCCTTTCATGATTCTCTATATAGCTATCAAATCTCCTCTCTCTCTTCTTTGCTCTAGTGTCTGTAGTTCAAGTTTTTCTAGTCTCTCTTCATATGATAGTTTTGAGAGTGTTGGTGCCAGTTTTGTAATTACTCTTTGTATTCTTTCAAGTTTTTTTATACATTTTTTTGTACTTGGTGACCATATCGTTGCTGCATATTCTAATCTTGGTCTTATCAGGGTGATTAGGATTTTCCTCACCATTTCTTCATCCAGGTATGTAAATGCCACTTTGATTGTTCTTATTAAATTATAAGTTTCTCCAAAAATCTTATTTATATGTTTCTCAGGTGACATATTATTCATAACAATGACTCCCAGGTCCTTCTCATTTTCTACTTTTTTTATTCCTTCTTCTCCCAAATTATATGATCCTGTTATTCTCTTTTTGCTTTTTCCAAATTCCATTATACTACACTTTTTTGTATTGAACTCCATCTCCCACTTCCTACTCCATTCCTGTACTTTATTTAGATCTCTCTGTAGTGATTCACAATCTTCTTCAGTTTTCACTCTTTTCAGTAGTTTTGCATCGTCTGCAAAGAAGCTCATATAGCTTTCAATTCCTTCATCCATATCATTAATATATATAGCAAACATTATTGGGGCCAGAACTGTTCCCTGCGGGACACCGCTTATTACTTCATTCCATTTTGAGTGCTGGTTTCTTATCACTACTCTCATTTTTCTTTCTTGCAAGAAGTCTTCCATCCAATTTAGTAATTTACCTTGTATTCCTCCTTCAGATTCTAGTTTCTTAAGCAACTTCTTATGTGGTACTTTGTCAAAAGCTTTTTTTAGGTCTAGAAATGCACAATCAGCCCATCCATCTCTTTCTTGTATTATATCTATTAGCCTTGAATAGAAACATATTAAATTGGTGACGCATGATCGTCCTTGTCTGAATCCAAATTGCCTTGGATTTAGTACGTTGTTTTTTTCCAAGTATTTTACCCATCTATTTTTGATCATTCTTTCACAAATTTTTGCTATTGTACTTGTTAGAGAGACTGGTCTATAGTTGGTAGGTTCTTCTTTATTTCTTCCTTTATATATAGGTACTATATTTGCTTTTTTCCAATCATCTGGAACTTTTCCTTCTTTCAAGGAACTGCTTATTATGCTATGTATTTTGTCTGCCAGTTCATTCCTGCATTCTTTCAGAATCCAGTTTGCTATTTCATCTGGTCCATGCGATTTTCTGACATCAAGATTACTCAAGTGTATCAATATTTCATTCTTTGATACTTCTATTTTTTCTATAGGGGGGACTTTCTCTTTCCATTCAATCTCTTCAGGTCGTATGTTCTCCCTTGTAAACACTGATTTAAAATGTTTGTTCATAATTTCCGCCATTTCCATTTCCTCAGTGTATTCAACTCCCCCTTGTCTTAATTTCTCCAAGTCCTGTTTGTTTTTCAGTTTATTGTTTACAAATCTGTAGAATAGT
>NC_134788.1:2866557-2904057 GCF_046742065.1 Oratosquilla oratoria | reverse complement strand
TTTAGCTTTCTTCTATCACATACTCTCCCAAACTCTGCCACTAGCTTCCTCAATCCCTCCTCTGACCCTGCTTCTCAGGGGACATATTATTCATAATAATGACTCCCAAGTTCTTCTCACTTTCCAATTTTTTAATTTCTTTCTCTCCCAATTTATATGATCCCACTATTCTTTTTTGCTTCTTCCAAATTCCATTATACTACACTTCTTAATATTGAATTCCATCTCCCACTTCCTACTCTATTCTCATACTTTATTGAGATCATTCTGCAGCGACTCACAATCTTCTACAGTGTTCACTTTTTTTCAACAGTTTTGCATCGTCCGCAAAGAAGCTCATGTAACTTTCAATTTCTTTATCCATATCATTAATATATATAACAAACATTATTGGGGCCAAAACTGTTCCTTGCGGAACTCCACTAATCACTTCATCCCAATTAAAATATTTGTCTCTTATCACCATTCTCATTTTTCTTTCGTGCAAGAGGTCTTCCATCCACTTTAGCAGTTTGCCCTGTATTCCTCCTGCAGCTTCTAATTTCTTTAGCAATTTCTTATGTGGCACTTTATCAAAAGCTTTTTTCAGGTCTGAAAGGTACAATCAGCCCATCCATCTCTTTCTTGTATTACATCTATTAGTCTTGAATAGAAATACATCAAGTTTGTGACACGTGATGTTCCTTGTCTAAATTCAAATTGCCTTGGATTTAGTACATTGTTTTTGTTTTTGTTTTTTTCCAAATGCCTTCCCCATCTAATTTTGATAATTCTTTCACAAAATTTAGCTACCGTACTTGTAAGAGAGACCGGTCTATAGTTTGTAGGGTCTTCCTTGTCTCCCCCTTTATATAATGGTACTATAGTATGCTCTTTTCCAATCTTCTGGAACTTTTCCTTCTTTCACTGAATTGTTTATTAGACTATGCATTTTGTCTATTAGTTCGTTCCTGCATTCTCTCAAAATCCAGTTTGTCATTTTATTTGGTCCATGCGATTTTCTAACATCGGGATTACTCAAGTGATTCATTATTTCTTTCGTTATTACTTCTATCTCTTTCATAGGGGGAACTCTCTCCTCCCACTCGACATCTCTATGTTGTATGTTCTCCCTCGTATACATTGATTTAAAATGCTTGTTCATAATTTCTGCCATTTCTATTTCCTCTGTGTATTCGACTCCTCCTTGTCGTAGTTTCACTAGATATTGTTTGTTCTTCAGTTTGTTGTTTACAAATCTATAAAATAGTTTTGGTTGATCTTTACATTTTTCTGTGACATCTTTTTCGTATTTTCTCTTTTCTTCTCTGCGCACTTGTACATATTCGTTTCTGTAACAAGTATATATTTTCCATTTTTCAGGTTTTTTATCTTTCTTCCATTCTATCCAAGTTTTATCTCTTTTGTCTTTTAACTCGCTACATCTTTTGTTGTGCCAACACTTTACATATCCATTTTCTTGTTTTTGTCTTGGAACATACTCTTCCAATCCTTTCATAAAGTTTTGTCAATTTTTCCATTTCTCTCCTACTGTTGTTTCCTCCTTGTGTATCCTTTCCCAATCTGCTTAAAAAAAAAAATCTCTTATTTCATCAAAATTTGTTTTTTCATACATCAGTCTTCCCTTTCTATATTGTTCGTTTTTTTTTTCCAATGTAGTTTTCTTCATTTAGTTCCAGTTGAACTCATATATGGTCACTTTTACTTAGTGGTGTCTTATTTTCAATCTTGTCCACTGTTTCAGGTTCTGATGTGATTATTAGGCCCAGTCTTGATGGTTCTTCCTCATTTCTATACCTAGTATTCTCTTGTATCCATTGTGTCATTGTATGTTCTATAATCATATCAAGTAGTACATTTCCCCATAGGTCGTCTCCCCCTTTCACTGTCATCTCTTCCCAGCAGATTTCCATACAATTAAAGTCCCTCATTATAACTATTCTTCCTCCATCTTCCGTTATCTTACTTAGTGCTATCCTTGTGTCTTCTAACATATTTTTGTGTTCTCTCTCTCTCTCCCTACGAAGCCGTTTTAGGAGGCACATAATTTACTTCTCTGTTTTCTAATCCAATAATTATATGCGCCATGTCCTACACTGTTGGGTGGTAATGGACCTTTCAATTTTGTCTCTACAATTCCCATTATGTCCGGTTCTTTTTCCCTCAGGTAATCATTCAGTTCATTTAAGCCTGTTATTAAGCCATCTATATTTGTTTAAGACACTTTTAATTTTCTGTTACCTCCATCGTATATTCTGTTTCCCTTCCGTTTTTCTCTACTATGAACCATTTCTTCACTTGCATATCCACTATTCTCCAATAGAATTTCTCTTTGTCTGACTCTGTTCTGTTCTCGTTTTTTTTCCCTTAGCTTCTATTTTTTTTTCTCTTCCTCTCTTTCCTCTTTATTTATCTCTTTTTTTATCCATACCTGTTTATACTGTTCACTTTTTGCTAGTTTCCCTGTTTTTGCTAAGATATTCTCTGCTGTCGTTTGTGACCTGAATGTAACATTAATTGGTCTGGTCTTGTCTATTTTATATTTCCCGAGGCTATACATTTCTTCAATTTCTTTCCCTATTTCTTGTTCATCTTCTTGGACTATTTCAATACCTTGTTTACATTTTCCTTCTCCTCGTTTACTCTTGTAGTCTTATTTGGATTGTGCTTCTCTTCCATTCCTAATATAATTGCACATTTCTTTCTATCTGCTAAGTCTCTTACTGTATTCTCCTTCTCTCTCACCACTTTAATAACTGTGTCCTTAGTTTGTTGTTTCATCTGTTGTTTCACTATATCTCTAAATTTAATTTGTTATTCTCTTGGACTTTTTTTTTTAACCATTTACCTCTTTTGCTATGGACTCTTCATTCTCGTTATTATTGCTCTTTAATTCCTCATTATCATCCTTTACATCTCTTAACTGTCTTTTTAATTCTTCTATTTCTTTAGATAGGTTTTGATTCTCCTTCTTTAGTTCTTCTAGTTTGTCAACTCTTTGTGTAACTAGTGCCAGTTGGCCAAACCTAACCTCCCATACTTCGTTCATTTTTGGTTGGTTTCTCCTCTAGACTTACTAGTCGGGGAGGTTGTCATCTCCTCCCTCATTAAATCCATAGAAATGGTTATCTCCTTTTTCCATTGAGCTGCTATTTTCTATATTCTTACTTTTGATTCCTTTGCTCACCTGTTTGACCTCGTTTGTGTTATCTGCACACCTTTTGTTTACACTCCTTCTGACTTCCAAGGCCGTTCCTCCCCTTCCTCATTTTCTTCCATTTTCCTCAATAATGCCTCCCCTTCCCCCTTTTCTTCACCTATCCACTACACCACCCTTCCCTACTAATATAACACGAGTACTCCTTCGTCGCTGAAATACACGAAATTTGCAATTTTTTCCTGAGTTCCAATCTTCGCAGTCAATCCGACGCTATGTGTGTATTTACCTAGTTGTCTTTTACCTAGTTGTATTTTACGGGAAGGGAAGCTATGCTCGTTGTGTCCCGTCTTTATATCTCATTTTATCTAAACTATTTTTAAATTCATGTATTGTTTTTGCACACACTTCTTTCTCATCTAACTTGTTCCAAATATATATTGCTCTGTGTGTGTGTGTGTGTGTGTGTGTGTGTGTGTGTGTGTGTGTGTGTGTGTGTGTGTGTGTGTGTGTGTGTGTGTGTGTGTGTGTGTGTGTGTGTGTGTGTGTATTCACCTCGGATCTGCTGCAGCCTCTTGTCGAGACAGCCAGACACCACCCTACGGCAGCGAGCTCAGAGCTCATTATTTGCCGATCTCTGGGTAGGTCTGAGATCACTCACACACCACACACCGGGACAGCAAGGTCACAACTCCTTGACTAACGTCCCGTAGCTACTCACTGCTAGGTGAACAGGGGCTACACGTGAAAGGAGACAAACCCAACCTATCTCCGCCCGGCCGAGGAATCGAACCCCGGTTCTCTGGTTTGTGAGACCAGTGTTTTACCAATCCGCCACCGAGCCGTGTGTGTGTGTGTGTGTGTGTGTGTGTGTGTGTGTGTGTGTGTGTGTGTGTGTGTGTGTGTGTGTGTGTGTGTGTGTGTGTGTGTGTGTGTGTGTGTGTGTGTATACATGTTCTTACCAAGGACCAAGAGGAACTTCTGAACATGGGCCATAATTGCCACTTTCTTACAAAACCACGACCCCATCGAAAAAAGGCCACAATAGGACAACTACTAAGATCTGAAGATAAAAAAAATTGTGCGTTGTATCGAAGCTACACGCACTAAAACAATCAACAATGAATCCTCTTTAGCCTTCAACCTCGTATGTTTACAAGAGAATATTCATATATACATATATATATATATATATATATATATATATATATATATATATCACTTGTGAGAAATGTAGTAGAACATTTGTAAATCACAACTAACATCACAGTCGGGACGAAAGAAACAGTTGAGTAACCGAAAAATATATATTTCGATTGCTAACTGCGTGTATATATATATATATTTATATATATATCTGTATATATATATATATATACATATATATATATACATATATATATATGTATATATATACATATGTGTATAGATGTATATATATATATATAGATATATGTATACATGTGTGTGTGTATATGTATATATATATATATATATATGTATATATATATATACATATATATATATATATATATACATATATATATATATATATGACGTAAGCGGAGTAGGAAACACAGGAGTCTTAGTCTTGAGTTTATTCCTGACTAGTTTCGCAGGTGTGCTTTATCAAAGGAATGGTGTACAAAAAAGGCTGCTGTGGGCATTTTATACATAGTTGGGGTGGACCTCACTACCGTCCTCCCCTTGTTACCATAGTTGGTGACAACAAGTGTGAACATCACATATTCATTGTGGCTAATGTAATAATAATGATAAAGTTTAACAAGTAAATATGATGACAACACTAATAATAACAAAGAAAATATTAATAGTAATTGCAACAATAATAATGATAATAATAACAATGATATCAAAAAATGAAATTTTGAATTTTCAATAATAATAACAATAATGATAATGATGATGATGAAAATTTAGATATTAGAAATATGTAATAACAATAATAATGATAATAGTAATAATAATAATAATAATAATAACAATAATAATAATAATAATAGTACATACATACATATACCAAGGCTTTTTCCCCCCTTACTAGGGAGGTAGCCAAAAAGGAAAAGGCATAAAATCATTCCCACCCATTCCATCCCTGAAAACACTCCACACCCCTCCACCCTCCCTCCCATCTTAGCACCTCCTGGATGACGGGTCATCCCTGCACCTTGTCCACTGCCCTGGGTCAGAAGCAGTGCCGCAAGACACAGCACATCCACAGCAAGGCCGCTTCATTAAATCGGCGACCCACCCTCTCCGTCCCCCAATTTAAAAGGAGAAGACGGGGAGAAATCCCTTCGGGCTGCGTCAAAATTTTGCTCACACACACTACCTCACCCCCCCATCCCCCCGTCCATTCCACCTCATGCATCACAACATCTTCTATATACAACCATTCTCCATTCACCCCTGTCTTCTGTCCTCTCCCGTCCTTTCTCAACAGACATTCCCCTCTTCCCCAAAGCCCCCTTCACCTCATCCATCCATCTCATCCTAAGACGTCCCCTCATGTTCACTTCCTCCACATCTGCCTTCCATACCTCCTTTACTAGTCTTTCTTCACTCATCCTTTCCCTGTGTCCAAACCATCCTAATACTCTTTCATCGACCCTATCCTCCAACTCCCTTATGACTCCCTCGTCCTATTTTGTAACCAATCTGGGAAAGCTCGCTTCTTCTCGTCTACCACCTTTGTTTCCTCATCCCACCATTCACTACCCTTCCTTCTGTTTCCTCCTGTCCTTCTTGTTCCACACACCATCCTGTCCCTCTTGTTCCTTCCTCCCTCCACACACCATCTTTGCACAATTTGTGACTCCCTCCTTGAACCATCCCCATTCCTCCTCCACACCTACCTCTACTCTATCCTTCACTCCCTCCCACTCCTCCTTCAGCTTCTTCTTGTACTCCTTCTCCTTTTCCTCTTCATTTAAAGAGTTCACTCTAAGCACCTCCCTACCTTTTGTCCCTTTCCTCTTTCTCCATCTGTCCTCCACTCTCAACTTACCTTCCACCAGAAAATGATCTGATATTCCTCCACCCTCTCCCCTTAGCACATGTACATCCTTTACTCTTCCTATCATAATCCTATTTACCACTACATAGTCCATTAAAGCTCTATCTACCACCCTTCCCTCCACCACCCTCTCCCATGTGTACTTATGCTTGACTTTCTTCCAAAACACTGTATTTGCTATCATCAACTCTCTTTCTAGACACATTTCCACCATCAACTCTCCACTACGATTTTTTCCTGGAACTCCACATTTTCCAACCACTCCATCAAGTGGATCCTTTCCTACCCTAGCATTAAGGTCTCCCAGTACTATTACATTTACACTTCTCCCTAAACCCTCTATGCAGTCATTTAAATCTATCCAAAAGGCCTCCCTTTCTTCTACACTCTTCTCACTGCCAGGCCCATATGCACTTACAAAAACCCACATCTCCTTTCCCAGCTTCACCTTCATCCACATTATCCTTGAGGAAACCTCCTTCCACTCCACTACACGTTTACCTATCTCTTCACTTACTAGCATAGCCACCCCTTCCCTCCCTCGCCCTCTCTTCACCCCTGAAAACCTCCCACTTACACTCCCAAACTTACAATCGCCCTTCCCTTTCAGCTTAGTTTCACTCAAAGCCAACACATCCATCTTTCTTCTCACAAACATACTACCTATCTCTTCCCTTTTACTCTCATATGTACCACATCCACGCACATTAAAAGACCCAAACCTTAGGGTGCTGGTCCGAGAACTTCCAGACCCTCTTATGCCTTTACTTTTACTTTTAGGAATGTGCCCTGTGGGGCTACAAGGAGAAGGATACCTAGTCCCAATCCCCGTCCCTTTCTTCTCGCCTCTTACGATCCAAGTGGGAATATCTGGTGGCAGTATTCTTTTCCCCCACCACAGGGAATTCCCCCACCACAGAAAAAGAATACTCAGATAAATGGTACAGGACAGCAACAAGGGGTTGGGGGGACAACATAACGGAGGGACAGTCGTGGTATAAAAGTATCATCATTTCTCTATGAACAAAGTTTTCCTCTATCATAGACAAAATGATGTGTGGCTCTAGTCCATAGGGGCGCCCCATATAGACCATAAAGTATCGACTGCATGCTACTTTGCCACAATAACAAGCAGCCAATACCCCAGACGGGGGTATTGGCTGCTTGGATGATGATGATGATGATGATGATGATGATGATATGGATGATGATGATATGGATGATGATATGGATGATGATGATGATATGGATGATGATATGGATGATGATGATGATGATGATATGGATGATGATATGGATGATGATGATGATGATATGGATGATGATATGGATGATGATGATGATGATATGGATGATGATATGGATGATGATGATGATGATATGGATGATGATATGGATGATGATGATATGGATGATGATATGGATGATGATGATGATATGGATGATGATGATGATATGGATGATGATGATGATATGGATGATGATATGGATGATGATGATGATGATGATATGGATGATGATATGGATGATGATGATGATATGGATGATGATGATGATGATGATGATGATGATGATGATGATGATGATGATGATGATGATGATGATGATGATGATGATGATGATGATGATATGGATGATGATATGGATGATGATGATGATGATGATGATATGGATGATGATATGGATGATGATGATGATATGGATGATGATATGGATGATGATGATGATGATGATGATGATGATGATGATGATGATGATGATGATGATGATGATGATGATGATGATGATGATGATGATGATGATGATGATGATGATGATGATGATATGGATGATGATTTTGATGATGATGATGATTTTGATGATGATTTTGATGATGATGATGATGATATGGATGATGATATGGATGATGATGATGATATGGATGATGATATGGATGATGATGATGATATGGATGATGATGATGATATGGATGATGATATGGATGATGATGATGATGATATGGATGATGATATGGATGATGATGATGATATGGATGATGATATGGATGATGATGATGATATGGATGATGATATGGATGATGATATGGATGATGATGATGATATGGATGATGATGATGATGATGATGATGATGATGATGATGATGATGATGATGATGATGATGATGATGATGATGATGATGATATGGATGATGATATGGATGATGATGATGATATGGATGATGATATGGATGATGATGATAATGATGATGATGAGGAGGATGATAATGATGATATGATGATGATTATTAAGATAATGATGATGATATGATGATGATGATGATGATGAATGATCTGGATGATGAGATGATATGATGATGATGATGGATGGTCAGCATAAGGATGATGATGATGATATGGATGAGATGATGAAGATCATGATGATGATACATGATCTTGATATGATGATCAGCAATGATGATGAGATGATCAATTATGATGATCAGCATGATATTGATGATAAATGATGATCATGATGATGATGATGAATGATGATGATGAATGATCATGATGAGCTGATCATGATGATATGCAGCAAATGATGATCATCATCATCAGGATCAGATGATCACATGATGATGATCATGATCATCAGTTCACATCAGATCATCATCATCAATCATCACATCATCATCACAGCAGCATCATCATCATCACTCATCACAGAATCATCATCATCACATCATCATCATCATCACATGTCATCATCATCATCAACATCATATCATCCATCAATCATCATCATCATCATGATCACATCATCACCATCATCATCACATTCATCATCACTCATCATCATCATCACATCTCATCATCATCATCATCACAATCATCATCACATCATCAGCATCATTCATCATCATCATCATCATCATCACATCATCATCACATTCATCATCATCATCATCACATGATCACACATCATCAGCATCATCATCATCATCACAACATCATCATCATCACAACATCATCATCATCACATCATCATCATCATCACATCATCATCATCATCACATCATCATCACATCATCATCATCACATCATCATCACATCATCATCACAGTTCCATCAGCATCATCATCACATCAGCATCATCATCATCATCATCATTCACATCATCACATCATCACACATCATCATTATATCATCACCATCATCATCATCATCATCATCATCATCACATCAGCATCATCACAGCATCATCATCACATCATCATCACATCATCATCACATCATCACATCATCATCACAGCACATCATCATCATCACAGCATCACCAGCATCATCACATCATCATCACACATCATCATCACATCATCATCATCACATCATCATCACACATCAAACATCATCATCAGCATCACATCATCACATCATCATCATCATCATCACAGCAGCATCACAGCACAGCATCATCCATCATCATCATCATCATCATCACCATCATCATCACCACATCATCCATCACATTCATCATCACATCAGCAGCATCATCCATCACATCATCAGCATCATCATCAGCATCAGCATCATCATCATCCATCACATCATCATCATCATCAATCATCACATCATCATCATCATCATCATCATCATCATCCATTCACCATCATCATCATCATCATCACATTCATCATCAGCATCATCACATCATCATCACATTCATCATCATCACATCAGCATCACATCAGCATCACATCATCAGCATCATTCATCATCACCATCATCATCATCATCATCATCATCAACATCAGCATCATCACCAACATCAGCATCATCACCAACATCAACATCATCACCAACATCAACATCATCACCTCATCATCATCTTCATCATCATCATCATCATCATCACATCATCATCACCATCATAATCATCATCAGCATCATCAGCATCATCATCATCACATTCATCATCACATTCATCATCATCAGCACCATCATCATCACATCATCATCAGCACAATCATCATCAGCATCATCATCATCACATCATCAGCATCATCAGCATCATCAGCATCATCACATCAGCATCATCATCATCACATTCATCAGCATCATCATCATCAGCATCATCACATCATCATCATCATCATCATCACATCAATCACATCATCATCACATTCATCATCATCAGCATCATCATCATCACATCAGCATCACATCATCATCATCATCACATCATGTCACATCATCAGCATCATCATCATCATCAATTCATCATCATCATCACATCATCATCACAATCATCATCACCATCATCACAGCATCATCACCATTCATCAGCATCATCATCACATCATCATCACATCATCATCATCATCACATCAGCATCATCATCACCATCATCATCACAGCATCATCATCATCATCGTCATCATCATCACATCAGCATCATCATCACATTCATCATCATCATCATCATTATCATCACATTCATCATCATCGTCATCATTATCTTCATCACCATCATCATCACATTCATCATCATTATCTTCACCGTCATCATCACGTCATCAGCATCATCATCACATCATCATAATCATCATCAGCATCATCATCATCACATCATCATCATCATCATCACATCATCATCACATCATCACATCATCATCATCATCAACATCATCATCACATCATCATCATCAGCCATCATCATCACCATCATCATCATCATCATCATCAGCATCAGCATCACATCATCATCACAGCATCATTATCATCACCATCATCATCATCACCATCATCATATCATCACCATCATCATCACCATCATCATATCATCACCATCATCATATCATCACCATCATCACCATCATCATATAATCACTATCATCACATCATATCATCACATCACCATCATCATCACATCACCATCACATCATCACATCATCACCATCATCACATCATCACATCATCACATCATCACATCATCACATCATCACCATCATCACATCATCACCATCATCACATCATCACATCATCACCATCATCATATCATCACCATCATCGTATCATCATCACATCATCACATCACATCAGCATCATCATCATCATCATCATCACATCATCATCACATCATCATCATCACATCATCATCATCATTCATCATCAACATCATCATCATCATCAGCAGCATCATCATCACCATCATCACATTATCTTCATCATCATCAGCATCACATCATCAGCATCATCAGCATCATCATCACATCATCATCATCACATCATCATCACATTCATCATCATCACATCATCACATCATCATCACACAGCATCATCATCATCACCATCATCATCATCATCATCATCACATCATCATCATCACCATCATCACACATCATCATCACACATCATCATCAGCATCATCATCATCACATCACATCATCATCACATCATCACTTCATCATCATCATCACATCATCATCATCATCACATCATCATCATCACACATCATCATCAGCATCACATCATCATCATCATCCCATCATCAGCATCATCACATTCATCATCAGCACATCATCATCATCATCACATCATCATCATCATCATCACATCATCATCATCAGCACCATCATCATCATCACACATTCATCATCATCACCATCATCATCAGCAGCATCATCACATTATCCATTATCATCATCACATCATCATCACCATCATAATCATCACCATCATCATCATCCTCACATCACATCATCACCACATCATCAGCATCATCATCATCATCAGCAGCATCACATCATCATCATCATCACATCATCACATCAATCATCATCATCATCATCATCATCATCATCATCACATCACCATCATCATCACATCATCATCATCAACACATCATTATCAGCATCACCATCATCATCATCACAATCATTACATCATCATCATCATATTCATAATCATTACATCATCATCATCATAATCATCATCAGCATCATCATCATCATCATCATCATCATCATCATCACCATCATCATCATCATCATCAGCATCATCATCATCATCATCATCATCATCATCATCATCACCAGCATCATCATCATAATCATCACCAGCATCATTATCAGCATCACCATCATTATCAGCATCACCACCATCATCATCATAATCATCACCATCATCATTATCAGCATCACCACCATCAAATCACCATCACCATCATCATTATCAGCATCACCAACATCATCATCATAATCATCTTCATCACATCACATCATCATCATCATCATCAGCATCACATCAGCACATCATCATCATCATCATCACATCATCATCATCATCATCATCATCACATCATCATCATCACAACATCATCATCATCACATCATCATCATCATCATCATCATCATCACATCATCATCATTATCATCACATCATCATCATCATCACATCATCATCATCATCATCACATCATCATCATCATCACATCATCATCATCATCACATCATCATCATCATCACATCATCACATCATCATCATCACATCATCATCATCACATCATCATCATCATCACATCATCATCATCATCACATCATCATCATCATCATCACATCATCATCATCAGCATCATCATCACATCAGCATCATCATCATCACCATCATCACATCATCATCATCATCAGCATCATCATCACATCATCATCATCATCATCATCATCACATCATCATCAACATCAACATCACCATCATCATCCATCATCATCACATCATCATCATCATCATCATCATCACATCATCATCATCATCATTCATCATCATCACATCATCAGCATCACATCATCATCAGCATCATCATCATCATCATCATCATCATCACATCATCATCATCATCATCATCATCATCATCATCAGCATCATCATCATCGTCATCATCACATCTTCATCACATCATCATCAACACCATCACAGGCATCATCATCACATGTCATCATCATCATCATCATCATCAGCATCATCATCATCATCAGCATCACAGCATCATCATCATCATCAGCAAACAACATCATCATCATCATCAGCATCATCACTCATCATCAGCATCATCATCATCATCACACCATCATCATTATCATCACACCATCATCATCATCATCACACCATCATCATCATCATCACACCATCATCATCATCATCACACCATCATCATCACACCATCATCATCATCATCATCACAGTCATCATCATCATCACAGTCATCAGCATCATCACAGTCATCATCATCACAGTCATCATCATCACAGTCATCATCATCATCATCATCATCATCACAGTCATCATCATCATCACAGTCATCATCATCACAGTCATCATCATCATCACAGTCATCATCATCATCACAGTCATCATCATCATCACAGTCATCATCATCATCATCATCATCATCATCATCATCATCATCATCATCATCATCATCATCATCATCATCATCATTATCACACCATTATCATCATCATCACTATCATCAGCACATCATCATCATCATCATCCATCATCATTATCTTCACCATCATCATCACGTCATCAGCATCATCACATCATCATAATCATCATCAGCATCATCACATCACATCATCATCACATTCATCATCATCATCATCATCACATCATCATCACATCATCGGCATCATCATCATCATCATCATATCATCACAATCACCATTTCCATCTTCATCAGCATCGACATCATCATCAGCATCGACATCATCATCAGCAGCATCGACATCATCATCATCAACATCATCATCATCATATCATCATCTCATCATCATAGCGTCATCATATCATCATCATCATCATCAGCATCATCAGCATCATCATCATCATCATCATCATCATCATCACACAACATCATCCACATCAACATCATCATCATCAACATCATCACACATCATCATCACATTCATCATCACATTCATCATCATCATCACATTCATCAGCACATCATCATCATCACATTCATCATCACATCATCATCGTCATCATCACAATCAGCAACATCATCACATCATCATCACATCATCATCATCTTCACATCATCAGCATCATCATCATCATCACATTCATCATCACATTCATCATCATCATCATCACATCATCATCATCATCGTCATCATCATCACGTCACATTCATCATCACATCATCATCATCATCACATCATCATCACATCATCATCATCATCACATCATCATCACATCATCATCAACCAATCATCATCACAGTCATCATCACAGTCATCATCATCACAGTCATCATCATCACAGTCATCATCATCATCATCACAGTCATCATCATCATCACAGTCAACATTATCATCACAGTCATCATCATCACAGTCATCATCATCATCATCACAGTCATCATCACATCATCATCATCATCACATCATCATCATCACTCATCACACCATCATCATCATCACACCATCATCATCATCACACCATCATCATCATCACACCATCATCATCATCACACCGTCATCATCATCATCATCATCATCATCATCATCATCATCATCATCATCAACATCATCATCATCATCATCATCATCATCATCATCACATCATCATCACATCACCATCATCATCACATCATCATCATCACATCATCATCATCACATCATCATCATCATCACATCATCATCATCATCACATCATCATCATCATCACATCATCATCATCATCACATCATCACATCATCATCACATCATCATCACATCATCATCATCACGTCATCATCATCATCACGTCATCATCATCATCACCACATCATCATCACCACATCATCATCATCACCACATCATCATCACCACATCATCATCACCACATCATCATCACCACATCATCATCACCACATCATCATCATCATCACATCATCATCATCATCACATCATCATCATCATCACATCATCATCATCATCATCATCATCATCATCACATCAGCATCATCAGCATCAGCATCATCACATCACATCAGCATCAGCATCATCATCATCATCATCATCATCATCATCAGCACATCATCCTCATCATCACCATCTTCATCAGCATCATCATCAGCAACCATCATCATCATCACATCATCATCATCACATCCATCACCATCATCAATCATCATCATCACATTCATCATCATCATCACATCATCATCATCCACACACATCATCATCATCATCATCACATTCATCATCACATCAGCATCATCACATCATCATCATCATCATCACATCATCACATCATCATCATCATCATCATCATCATCACCATCATCAGCATCATCATCATCATCACATCAGCACATCATCAACATCACATCATCATCATCATCATCATCATCATCATCATCATCATCATCACATGCATCATCATCATCACCATCATCATCATCATCATCATCACATCATCATCATCATCATCACACTTTCATCATCATCATCATCATTATCATCATCATCAGCATCATCACATCATCATCATCATCATCATCACATCATCAGCAGCATCATCATCACATCATCATCATCATCATCACATCATCAGCATCATCATCATCATCATTCATCAGCATCATCATCATCACACATCATCATCAGCATCACATCATCAGCATCATCATCATCATCATCAACATCATCATCATCATCATCATCATCATCATCAATCATCATCATCATCATCATCATCATCACATTCATCATCATCATCATCATCATCACAACATTCATCATCATCAGCATCATCATCAGCACATCATCACATCATCATCATCATTATCATCATCAACCATCATCAAGCATCATCATCATCATCATCATCATTCACATCATCAGCATCATCAACATCATCACATCATCATCCATTCATCATCATCAGCATCATCATCACATCATCATCACATCATCATCATCATCACATCATCATCACATCATCATCACATCATCATAATCATCATCATCAACATCATCATCATCATCACATCATCTCATCATCATCATCACATAATCATCATCACATCATCATCATCATCACATCATCATCATCATCACATCATCATCATCATCATCACATCATCATCATCATCATCATCACATCATCATCATCATCATCATCACATCATCATCACATCATCACATCATCATCACATCATCATCATCATCACATCATCATCATCATCACATCATCATCACATCACCATCATCATCATCGTCATCATCATCACATCATCATCATCATCCACATCATCATCATCATCAACATCCATCATCACATCATCATCATCATCACCATCATCATCACATCATCCATCATCACATCATCACCATCATCATCATCACCATCATTCAGCATCATCCACATCATCACATCATCATCATCATCATCATCACATCATCATCATCATCACATCATCAACTCATAAACATCACATCCTCATCACACCACACCACATCCTCATCACACCATCAGCATCATCACATCAGCATCATCATCATCATCACATCATCATCATCATCACATCACATCATCATCATCATCAGCATCATCATCATCATCATCATCATCATCACATCATCATCATCATCACATCACATCATCATCACATCATCATCAGCATCATCATCACATCAATCATCATCATCATCGTCACATCATCACATCATCATCATCACATCAGCATCATCATCATCACAACATCACATCATCATCAGCACATCATCATCATCAGCATCACATCATCATCATCATCATCATCACATCATCATCATCATCACATCATCATCACATCACATCATCATCATCACATTCATCATCACATCATCATCATCATCACATCATCATCACATCATCATCATCATCACATTCATCATCACATCATCAGCATCATCACAGTCATCATCACATCACATCATCATCATCATCACATCATCATCACATCATCATCATCATCACAGCATCATCACCATCAGCATCATCATCATCACATTCATCAGCACATTCATCACACATCATCATCATCATCATCATCACACATCATCACATCATCATCACATCAGCACATCCATCATCACATCATCATCACATTCATCATCACATTCATCATCATCAGCATCATCACATCATCAGCACATCATCATCATCATCATCATCATCATCATCAACATCATCATCATCATTCACATCATCAACATCATCACAGCATCATCACATCCCATCATCATCATCACAGCATCATCATCAACACATCACCACATCATCATCACCACATCATCATCACCACATCATCATCACCACATCATCATCACCACATCATCATCACCACATCATCATCACCACATCATCATCACCACATCATCATCATCATTATCAGCAGCATATCATCACCATCTTCATCATCACATCATCAGCATCATCATCATCAATCATCATCATCATCATCATCAGCAATCATCATCAGCATCCTCATGATCATCACATCATCATCATCATCATCACACATCATCATCATCACATCAGCATCATCATCACATCAGCATCATCACATTCATCATCATCATCATCATTCACCATCATCATCATTATCATCATCATCACATCATCATCACATTCATCACATCACATCATCACATCATCAGCATCACATCATCATCATCACATTCATCATCATCACATCATCATCATCATCACACATCATCACCAGCACATCATCATCATCATCATCATCATCATCATCATCATCATCATCATCAACAGCATCATCATCATCACATCATCATCACATCATCATCATCATCATCATCAGCACATCATCATCATCACATCTCATCATCATCATCATCATCACAGCATCATCATCATCATCTCATCATCATCATCATCATCATCATCATCACCATCATCCTCATCACATTCATCATCATCCACATCATCATAATCAGAATCAGAATCATCATCAATTCATCATGATCACATCATGATCACACAATCACATCATCATCATCATCATCATCATCATCACATCATCATAATCATCACATCATCACATCATCACATCATCATCATCATCATCACATCATCATCATCACAGCATCATCATCATCACATCACATCAGCATCAGCATCACACATTCATCATCATCATCATCACATCATCATCATCATCATCATCATCACATTCACCATCATCAGCATCATCAGCATCATCACTCATCATCATCCTCATCATCATCATCATCACCATCATCATCATCATCACATCATCATCATCAGCATCATCATCACATCATCATCCTCAGCATCATCATCACATCATCATCATCACAGCATCATCATCATCATCATCATCATCATCATCATCAGCATCATCATCATCAGCATCATCACATCATCATCACAACATCATCATCATCACATCATCATCAGCATCACATCATCATCACACATCATCATCATCATCATCATCACATCATCATCACATTCAGCATCATCATCATCATCATCATCACATCAGCATCACATCATCATAATCATCACATCATCACATCATCATCACATCATTCATCATCATCAGCATCATCATCATCACATCATCATCATCATCATCAACATGCATCATCACATCATCATCAGCATCATCATCACATCATCATCACATCATCATCATCATCATCACACATCATCACATCATCATCACACATCATCATCACATCACATCATCATCACAGGCATCATCACATCATCATCACATCATCATCAACATCATCATCATCACATCATCATCATCACATTCATTCAGCATCATCCATTCAGCATCATCACATCATCATCATCATCACATCATCATCAGCATCACATCATCATCATCAGCATCATCAGTCATTATCATCATCATCATCACATCACGTTGCATCACCATCACATCATCATATCACCTCACATCATCATCATCATCACATCATCACATCATCATCATTATCATCACATTCATCATCGTCATCATTATCTTCACCACCATCATCACATCATCATCATCACATTCATCATCAGCATCAGCATCATCCATCATCATCATCACACATCATCATCATCACCATCATCATCACATCATCATCATCATCATCACCATCATCATCATCATCACATTCATCATCATCATCACATCATCATCATCATCATCAAATTCATCATCAGCATCAGCATCATCAGCACATCATCAACATCATCACTTTCAACATCATCAGCATCATCATCATCATCATCACATCATCACATCATCATCACCATCATCATCACCATCATCATCATCATCATCATCATCATCATCATCATCATCACATTCATCATCATCATCATCATCAGCATCATCACATCATCAGCACATCATCATCACATCATCATCATCATCATCATCATCACATCATCATCATCATCATCAGCACATCATCATCATCATCATCATCATCACATCATCATCAGCACACATCATCATCATCATCATCATCATCACATTCATCATCATCATCATCATCAGCATCACACATCATCATCACAGCATCACATGTCATCATCACACCATCATCACCATTCATCATCACATCATCATCACAGCATCATCACATCATCATCATCACATTCAGCATCATCATTATCATCATCATCATCATCATCATCATCATCATCATCACAGTCATCATCATCACAGTCATCATCATCATCATCATCATCATCATCACAGTCATCATCATCATCACAGTCATCATCATCATCACAGTCATCAGCATCACAGTCATCATCATCACAGTCATCATCATCATCATCATCATCATCATCATCATCATCATCATCATCATCATCATCATCATCATCCACACACATCATCGTCATCATCATCAAACATCATCATCATCATCATCATCATCAGCATCATCACATCATCATAACCATCATCATCATCATCACCATCATCCTCATCATCATCAGCATCATCATCATCACATTCATCATCACATCATCATCATCATCATCATCATCATCACACATCAGCATCATCATCACATGCATCATCATCATCATCATCATCATCACATTCATCATCACATCATCATCATCATCATCATCCATCATCACATCATCACACATCATCATCATCATCAGCACATTCATCATCACATTCATCCAGCATCATCACATCATCATCACATCATCATCATCATCCACATCATCACATCACATTCATCATCACATCATCATCAGCATCACATTCATCACATCATCATCATCATCATCATCACATCATCATCACATTCATCATCAGCATCACACAGCATCACATCAGCATCACATCATCACATGCATCAGCATCACATTCATCATCATCAACATCATCATCACATCATCATCATCATCATCACATTCATCATCATCATCATCATCACATCATCATCATCATCAACATTCATCATCATCACATCATCATCATCATCACATTCATCATCACATCATCATCATCATCACACATCATCAGCATCATCATCACATTCATCATCACATGTCATCATCATCATCATCACATCATCATCACATCAGCATCATCATCACATTCATCATCACATTCATCATCATCATCACATCACATCATCATCACATCATCAGCATCACCATCTATCATCATCATCATCATCACCACATCATCATCATCACATCATCATCACATCATCATCATCAGCATCACATTCATCATCACATTCATCATCATCATCACATTCATCATCACATTCATCATCCACCATCATCATCATCATCATCATCACATTCATCATCATCATCATCATCATCACATTCATCATCACATTCACAGCATCATCATCACATCATCATCACATCATCAGCATCATCATCACATCATCATCAGCATCACATCATCCATCAACATTCATCATCACATCATCATCATCATCATCATCCATCACATCTCATCAGCATCATCACAGCATCATCATCATCAGCACATCATCATCATCATCATCACATCACACCAGCATCATCACATCATCATCACATCATCAGCATCATCTCCACATCATCACATCATCATCAGCAGCATCACATTCATCATCACATTCATCATCATTATCTTCACCATCATCATCACGTCATCAGCATCATCACATCATCATCACATTCATCATCATCCATCATCACATCATCATCACATCATCATCATCATCATCACATCATCATCACATTCATCATCATCAGCATCACATTCATCATCATCATCATCACCATCATCATCATCATCATCACCATCATCACATTCATCAGCATGCATCATCATCATCACCATCATCATCATCATCATCACATCATCATCATCACATCACATCATCATCTTCAGCACATCATCATCATCAGCATCATCATCAACATCATCATCACATCATCATTCATCATCAGCACATGTCATCATCTCATCACATCAGCATTCATCATCACATCATCATCATCATCAGCATCATCATCCACATCAGCATCATCATCACATTCATCTTCAGCACATTCACATCATCATCATCATCACAATAATTATCATCATAATCATCATCAACATCATCATCATCCACATCATCATCATCATCACATTCATCCGCATCATCATCATCATCATCACATCATCATCACATTCATCATCATCATCACATCATCATCATCATCAGCATCATCACATCATCATCATCATCACATTCATCATCAGCATCACATCATCATCACCATCACATTCATCATCATCACATTCATCATCATCATCGCATTCATCATCATCACATTCATCATCATCATCGCATTCATCATCATCAGCATCATCATCAGCATCACATCATCATCATCATCATCATCATCACATCATCATCATCACATCATCATCACAGCATCATCACATCATCATCACATTCAATCATCATCATCCATCATCATCACATTCATCACATCAGCATCATCATCATCAGCATCATCCTCATCATTCTCATCATCAGCATCAGCATCCTCATCATCAGCATCACATCATCACAATCATCATCAGCATCATC
This sequence comes from Oratosquilla oratoria, assembly GCF_046742065.1. NCBI lineage: Eukaryota > Metazoa > Arthropoda > Malacostraca > Stomatopoda > Squillidae > Oratosquilla > Oratosquilla oratoria. The sequence continues at coordinate 2,881,743 of NC_134788.1, read as the reverse complement.
ATCATTCATCATCATTCATCATCATCGTCACATCATCAGCATCATCATCATCATCGTCACATCATCAATCATCATCATCATCACATTCATCATCATCACATCATCCTCATCAGCATCATCATCATCATCATCAGCATCAGCAGCATCATCATCATCATCATCATCAGCATCATCATCATCAGCATCACATCACATCATCAAGCACATCATCATCATCACATCATCATCACATTCATCATCACCATCATCAATATCACCATCATCACATCATCATCATCATCACATCATCAGCACATTCATCATCATCATCATCACATTCATCACATCAGCATCACATCATCATCATCATCATCATCATCATCACATTCATCACATCATCACATTCATCATCACACATCATCATCACATTCATCATCATCATCACATCATCACATCTCATCATCATCACAACATCATCATCATCATCATCATCACATCATCAACACATCATAATCATAAACATCATCATCATCAGCATCATCATCATCATCATCAAATCACATCATCATCATCATCATCACATCATCATCATCATCACACATCATCATCCATCATCATCATCATCACATCATCATCAGCATCACATCATCATCATCATCATCATCATCATCATCATCATCACATCATCATCATCACATCATCATCACATCATCACACATCATCATCACAGTCATCACATCATCACATCAGCATCACATCATCATCACATCAGCATCATCAGCATCACATTCAACATCTCATCATCATCACATCATCATCAACATCACATTCATCATCACATCATCATCAGCACATCATCAGCATCATCATCCATCACATCATCATCACATTCATCACATCATCATCACATTCAGCATCACATCATCAGCACATCATCAGCACATCACATCATCATCACCATCATCACATCATCATCACATTCAAGCATCATCATTCATCATCACACATCATCACATCATCACCATCATCATCACATTCATCAACATCATCATCACATCATCATCATCATCATTCATCATCAACATCATCATCAGCATCATCACATCATCAGCATCACATCATCAGCATCACCATCATCATCACACATTCATCACAGCATCATCACATCATCATCATCACATTCATCATCATCACATCATCAGCATCATCATCACATCATCATCATCACCATCAGCATCATCATCATCACATCATCAGCATCACCATCCATCATCATCATCACCATTCATCATCATCATCACATCATCATCATCATCATCATCATCAGCATCACATCAGCATCAGCATCATCATCACATCATCATCACCACATCATCATCATCATCACCACATCATCATCATCATCATCATCACATCACCACATCATCATCATCATTACACATCATCATCATCACATCATCATCATCATCACATTCATCATCAGCATCATCACATCATCATCAGCACATCATCAGCATCATCCATCATCATCATCATCATCACATTCATCAGCAACACATCATCATCATCATCATCATCATCAGGCATCATCATCATCATCATCATCATCACAGCATCATCATCATCACAGCACATCATCATCATCATCACATCATCACATCATCAGCATCACATCATCATCATCATCATCATCATTCACATCATCATCATCATCATCATCACATTCATCATCATCATCACATCATCATCACATTCATCATCATCATCACATCATCACATTCATCATCATCATCATCACATCATCATATCACCTCACATCATCATCACATCACATCACATCACATCATCATCATCATCACATCATCATCACATCAGCATCATCATCATCACATCAGCCATCACATCATCATCATCAGCATCATGCATCACATCATCCTCAATATCTTCATCATCACATTCATCATCACATTCATCATCATTATCTTCACCATCATCATCACGTCATCAGCATCATCACATCATCATCACATTCATCATCATCACATCATCATCATCATCACATCATCATCAGCATCATCACACATTCATCAGCACATCATCATCATCACATCATCATCATCATCATCCATCATCATCATCATCATCATCATCATCATCATCATCACAGTCATCCACATCATCACATTCATCATCATCATCACATCAGCATCATCACATCATCATCACATCATCATCATCATCACATCATCACATCAGTCATCACATCATCATCATCACAGTCATCATCATCACAGTCATCATCATCATCACAGTCATCATCATCATCATCATCATCACACATCATCATCACATCATCAGCATCACATCATCATCATTCATCATCATCATCATCATCATCACATCATCATCACATCATCATCATCATCATCATCACATCATCAGCATCATCATTCATCATCACATTCATCATCATCATCACATCATCATCATCATCACATCATCAGCATCATCACATTCATCATCATCTCACAGTCATCATTCATATCATCAGCAGCATCATCATTCATCATCATCATCACATTCATCATCACATCACATCATCATCAGCAGCATCACATCATCATCATCACATCATCATCACATCAGCACATCATCACATCATCACATCATCATCATCATCATCATCATCACATCACATCATCATCATCATCACATTCATCATCAGCATCACATCATCCATCATCATCACATCATCATCATCATCACATTCATCATCATCATCACATCATCATCAGCACATCATCATCACATCATCATCATCAGCATCATCAGCACATCAACATCATCATCAGCTTCCGCATCAGCTTCATCATCATCATCAGCAGCATCATCATCACATCATCATCATCATCAGCACATCATCATCATCATCATCACATTCACATCATCATCATCATCATCACACAGCATCATCATCATCACCATCATCATCATCATCATCAGCATCATCACATCAGCATCATCAGCATCATCAGCATCACATCATCATCATCATCATCATCATCATCACAGCATCATCATCATCATCATCCTATGATCATCAGCATCATCATCACATTCATCACATCAGCATCATCATCATCATCAGCACATCAGCATCATCATCAGCACATCATCATCAGCAGCATCATCATCAGCATCAGCACATCACATCATCATCATCATCATCCATCATCAGCCATCATCATCACATCATCATCATCATCAGCATCATCAGCATCATCATCATCACCATCATCATCAGCATCATCATCAGCACATTCATCAGCATCATCATCATCATCCCATCAGCATCATCCATCATCATCATCATCAGCATGCAGCATCATCATCACATCATCATCATCATCATCACATCATCATCATCATCATCATCATCAGCATCATCAGCATCATCCAGTATCATCAGCATCACATTCATCATCACATCATCATCATCATCATCATCATCAGCATCTCATCATCATCACATCATCAGCACACATCATCACACATCCACATCATCATCATCATCATCACACTCAGCACAGTCATCATCACATCATCATCATCACATCATCATCACATTCATCATCATCATCATCATCAGCATCACATTCATCATCACATCAGCATCATCATCACAGTCATCAACATCATCATCATCATCATCATCATCAGCACATCATCATCACATCATCATCATCATCATCAGCACATCATCATCATCATCACATTCATCAGCATCATCATCATTCATCATCTCACACATCATCAGCATCATCATCATCATCAGCATCACATCACATCATCAGCACATTCATCATCATCTCATCATCATCATCATCACATCAGCATCATCATCACAGCATCATCATCATCATCATCATCAGCATCATCACATTCATCATCATCATCACATCATCATTCATCATCACAGCATCATCATCATCACACCATCATCAGTCAGCATCATCATCATCATCATCATCATCCATCATCATCAGCATCACATCATCATCATCATCATCAGCATCACCAGCACATCACAGCATCATCATCATCATCACATCAGCATCATCATCAGCATCATCATCAGCATCATCACATCATCATCAGTCATCATCACATCATCACCGTCAGCACATCATCATCATCATCATCATCATCATCAGCATCATCATCACATCATCAGAACATCAGCATCATCATCATCATCATCATCATCATCAGTCCACATCATCATCATCAGCCATCATCATCATCATCATCATCATCATCATCAGCATCACATCATCAGCATCATCATCACATCATCATCAGCACATCATCACATCATCATCATCATCATCATCATCATGCATCATCAACTTCAGCATCACATCAGCATCATCATCATCATCACATCACATCAGCATCATCATCATCATCACATCATCATCACATCATCATCATCACATCATCATCAGCATCACATCAGATCACATCATCATCATCACATTCATCATCATCATCCATCACATCATCATCATCACATCATCATCAATCACATCATCATCATCATCATCACATCACATCATCAGCAGCATCATTCATCATCATCATCATCAGCATCAGCATCAGCATCATCAGCATCACATCATCATCATTCATCACATCATCATCATCATCACAGCATCATCATCATCATCATCATCATCATCATCCATCATCATCATCATCATCATCATCATCATCATCATCATCATCTTCATCATCACATCATCATCATCATCAGCACATTCAGCACATCACATTCATCATCACACATCATCACATCATCAGCATCACATACATCATCAGCACATCATCATCACATTCATCATCATCATCACATTCACATCATCACATCATCATCATCATCACATCATCATCACATTCATCATCATCACAGCATCATCATCAGCATCATCATCATCATCACATCATCAGCACATTCATCATCATCATCATCATCATCAATCATCAGCCCACAGCATCACATCATCATCATCATCAGCATCACTCACATCATCATCATTCATCATCAAACAAATTCATCATCACATTCATCATCACATTCAGCATCACACATCATCACATTCATCAGCATCATGCATCATCATCACATTCATCAGCATCATCCACACATTCATCATCATCACACAGCATCATCACCATCAGCAGCATCACACATCATCATCATCACACATCATCACATCATCACATTCAGCATCCATCATCACATTCATCATCAGCATCACATCACATCATCACACATCATCAGCATCACATTCAGCATCATCACCATCATCATCAGCAGCACACAGAGCATCACATTCATCATCATCACAACAGCTTCATCATCACATCATCGCAGCACAATTCATCAGCATCACATTCATCATCAGCACCACATTCACATCATCATCACATCATCATCATCATCATGAAACTTTCATCATCTTCATCATCAGCATCATCATCATCATCACATCATCACATCATCCACATCATCATCTGCATCATCATCATCATCAGCACAGTCATCACATCATCATCACATTCATCATTCATCAGCATCATCATCAACATCAGCATCTCAGCAGCATCACATTCACATCATCATCAGCATCAGCATCATCATATCATCATCATCATCATGCATCATCATCACAGCAACACATCAGCATCATCAGCATCACCATCAGCAGCATCATCATCACATTCATCAGCATCATCATCATCACATCATCAGCCATCATCATCACATCATCACACATCAGCAGCAGCATCACATCATCATCACATTCATCATCATTCATCAGCATCACATTGCATCATCATCAAGCACATCATCATCACATTCATCATCATCATCACATTCACATCACATCATCAGCATCACATCACATCATCCATCACATTCATCATCATCATCACATCATCATCACACATCATCAGCACATCACATCATCATCACATCATCATTCATCATCATCACATCATCAGCACATCATCATTCATCATCACATTCATCATCATGTCATTACCATCATCATCATCACATTCATCATCACATCAGCCATCATCATCAGCACATCATCATCAACATCATCATCATCATCATCATCATCATCACCATCATCATCATCACATCATCAGCATCAACACATCACATTCATCATCATCATCATCATCATCATCATCATCATCATCATCATCATCATCATCACAGTCATCATCATCACAGTCATCATCATCACAGTCATCATCATCACAGTCATCATCATCACAGTCATCATCATCACAGTCATCATCATCACAGTCATCATCATCACAGTCATCATCATCATAGTCATCATCATCATCATCATCATCATCATCATCATCAGTCATCATCAGCATCACATCATCATCATCATCATCAGCACATCATCATCACATTCATCATCATCATCATCACACATCATCAGCATCATCACATCATCAGCATCACATCATCATCATTATCACATTCATCATTATCATCACATTCATCATCATCATCATCAATCATCATCACCTTCATCATCATCATCACATTCAGCATCATCAGCATCCATCATCATCACATCATCATCATCATCACATCATCATCATCAGCATCCTCATCATCAGCATCATCTTCATCAGCATCAGCATCATCATCATCAGCATCCTTCATCAATCATCATCATCATCACATTCAGCATCATCATCAGACATCATCATCATCATCATCAGCATCACATCACATCAGCAGCATCATCACATCAGCATCATCATCATCACATCATCATCATCAGTCATTCATCATCACCACATCACATTCAGCAAATCATCATCATCATCATCATCATCATCATCATCATCATCATCACATCAGCATCAATCATCATCATCACATTCATCATCAGCATCATCATCACATCACATCATCAGCAGCATCACACATCATCATCATCACATCATCATCATCATCATTTCATCATCACATCATCAGCATCATCATCACATTCATCATCATCATCATCATCATCATCATCATCAGCATCATCACAGCATCATCATCAGCATCACATCATCACATTCAGCATCATCATCATCATCAAGCATCATCATCATCATCATCACATCATCATCATCCATCATCATCATCATCATCATTCACATCATCAGCATCATCATCATCACATTCATCATCATCATCAAAGCACATCAGCTCATCATCATCACATCATCATGTCATCATCATCACATCATCATCATCATCATCAGCACATTACATCATCATCATCATCATCATCATCATCATCATCATCATTATCATCATTCATCATCATCATCACATCATATCACATCATCTTTCACATCATCATCATCTTCACATTCATCAGCACATTCATCATCATCATCATCATCACACAGCCATCATCATTCAGCATCACATTCATCATCCAGCATCACATTCAGCACATCATCAGCATCACATCATCATCAGACATCACATCAGCATCACATCACATGATCATCACATTCATCATCATCATCATCATCACACATCAGCACATTCATCATCATCATCATCATCACATTCATCATCACATCATCATCATCATCATCACATTCATCATCACATCACATCATCATTCATCAGCACATTCATCATCACATTCATCACATCATCATCACATTCATCAGCACATTCATCATCACATCATCATCACATCATCATCACATCATCATCAGATCAACAGCATTCATCATTCATCAGCATCATCATCATTCATCAGCATCATCACATCATCATCATCACCACATTCATCATCATCATCATCGTCATCATCACCACCTTCATCCTCATCATCACCACCTTCATCCTCATCACCACACATTCATCATCAGCACCACATCAGTCACATTCAGCATCATGCATCAGCAGACCATCATCAGCAGCACCACAGTCATCATCATCACCACTTCATCAGCATCAGTACATCAAACCACATTCATCAGCATCTCATCATCAGCAGCAATCATCCATTCAGATCATCAGCATCATCATCATCAGACATCATTCAGCAGCAGCACATCATCAGCATCAGCACATCATCATCATCAATCAGAGCATCAGCAGCATCACACAGTCATCATCACATTCAGCATCATCACATCATCATCAGCATCAGCATCACCACATGCATCATCATCATCAGCATCATCATCATCATCAGCATCACAGCATCATCAGCTCAGCATCATCACATCATTTCATCATCAGCACATCATCAGCATCATCATCATCATCATCAGCTCATCATCATCATCACATTCATCATCAGCACATTCATCATCATCACATGTCAGATCAGCATCAACATCATCACATCACATTCATCATCACATCATCATCAGCATCACATTCATCATCACATTCAGCATCATCAGACAGCATCATCATCACATTCATCATCACATGCATCATCTCATTCATCAGCATCATCACATCATCATCACATTCAGCATCATCATCACATTCATCATCACATTCATCATCATCAGCACATCATCAGCACATCACAGCATCATCACATTTGTCATCATCATCATCACATTCATCATCACATTCATCATCATCATCACATTCATCATCACATTACATCATCACATGTCATCATCACATTCATCATCATTCATCATCACATTCAGATCATCACACATCATCATCACATCATCACATTCATCATCATCATCATCAGATCATCACCCATTCATCATCACATTCAAATCATCATCTCATCATCATCATCATCAGCATCATCACATTCATCACACATTCATCAGCACATCAGATTCATCATCACATCATCATCATCATCATCATCATCCATCATCATCATCATCATCATCAGCACATCATCCATCAATCATCATCATCATCATCAGCAGCATCATCACCACTATAACCTCTTATATCCTCCCCGAACCTACACCCTTCACAGACAACCGCCCCCGCACCCAACACGCCTACCCAGACGGCCGCCCACACAGGACCTTCCACTCACCAACTACCTCCACTCGCCGACACGGTTACCCACGACCGCAACCCTTGCCCTTGACACAACCCCACGCTCACCCCCACGACCCCGCTACCAACAACCATGCCCTATACAAACCCCGTGCCCACCACCCCCAAGAGAAAGTGTCCGTAGGGACACATGGGACCCGAAACCCATCAACAAATATCCACATTCAAATACGAACACACAAGCCCCCCAGAACGACACCCAACATGAACCTCACTACAAAGACGCACACGGAACATGCATCAGAATAACGTAATACGACTAACACATAAGTAAAGTAATGCAATGTATAACTCAGACACGTAATGTAGGCAAAAAGGGTGAACACTTCACACCAAACGTCTCATGAAACTAAACCTTCTAGTTATGATCAAGAGAACAAAAAGAGGGCATATGACGACGAGTGAGCGAATACCACCGCTTATATACCATTGGACCGGAAGCGGGATACTTCCGGTTAAGGGTGCGGGTGAGGAGGAGGGTAAGTTAACACGTCAACCTGGGTAGTTTTAGGACCCTCGACTCGCTTGAACATTCTATTTATTTAGTAACTGTCAAATCTGTGCGCTCCGAACTATTCAGGATTTCACTTGTCTGTTTGTTCTACAAGAGTGCGCACCTCTCCGCACGTAGGCAAGATTACATATAGTGGACGGGCGTTACTGCTTAACATTGTTACAATACATACATAGACAAGAAATATGAACATAGTTATGTAATACAAAGGAACACAATTCTATAACATAATTACACATATGACGTAATATCTAATATTACGTTACACCTCCACCGTTTGGGAAAGCTTTTCACTTTCTGTTGAAAAGCTATGTTCTAGAAAGGACGTCGGCTAAAACATTAAAGACGCCTTTTATATGATGAATTGTTAGATTAAAGGGTTGGAGAAATAAACTCCAACGTGTAAGTCTCGGATTCTTGTTTTTCATAGTCTGTAGGAACTTTAAGGGGTTGTGATCCGAATATACTTGAATGGTAGTTGAGGAACCCAGGTAGACTTCGAAGTGGATAAGGGCCTGGACCAAAGCGAGCGTCTCCTTCTCAATTGTTGAGTAGTTCTTCTGCGCAGGGGACAGCTTCTTGCTGTAGTAGGCGATAGCGTGAAGCACTTCATTGTGTTCTTGCAAGAGGGCGGCACCGATACCGGTGTCGCTGGCGTCGACTTGCAGAAGAAAGGGTCGTTGGAAATCGGGTGCCCTTAGAACTGGTGCGTTAGTGAGAAGGGACTTCAGGTTTTTGAAGGCCGTCTCACAGGTAGGTGTCCACACGAAGTCGTGGTCTTTTCTCAACAGGTCAGTCAATGGTTCTGCTACATCTGAAAAATTTGGACAAAAACGGCGATAATAGCCACTCATTCCGAGGAATCGACGTACCCCTCTACGATTAGTGGGTGTTGGTACATCATTGATGGCTTTTATCTTGGCGTCTATTGGAAACACTTGGGAATTTCCAACTTTAAATCCCAAATAGGGGACCTGTGTATGTCCGAAATCACATTTGGACAAATTGATGGTAAGGTTTGCTTGGTCTGCTCTATAAAAGAAATTATTTAGGTGTTCAATGTGTTCTGTCCAAGACTGACTAAATATTATCACATCATCTAGATAAGTTTTTACTCCTGGCAATCCTGCAACAAGATTACTTATCATTCTTTGGTAAGTGGCAGGGGCATTTTTAAGCCCAAATGGCATTGCTCTGAATTGGAACAATCCCTCTTCCGTAATGAAAGCGGTAACTTCTCTTGAGCGAGGGTGTACAGGGATTTGATAGTATCCCCTTAACATATCCAACTTGGATACATACTTGGCAGTTCCTAGACTGTCTATGATATCATCTATCCTAGGGATAGGAAAAGCATCGGCCTTAGTATGGGCATTGATTTTCCTGTAGTCAATGCACAGGCGATAAGAATTGTCAGATTTAGGGACAAGAATGCAAGGAGATGCCCAAGGACTACTGGAGGGTTCAATTATTCCCTGTTGAAGCAGAATGTTTATTTCTGCTTTTATGAACTCCTTCTTTTTTGGATTGACTCTATAAGGGGCTTGTTTGATAGCCCTTGGCGAGTCTAGAATTATTTCATGTTCTATCAAAGAAGTGAATCTTGGGGAATCTAGAAATAATTTTGGAAAACTTCTTAAGAGAGAAGGAATGTCTTTACCTTGTTTCTCAGATAAGTGTCTTACTTTTATCTGAAGATTTTGTAGTATCTGAGAGTTTTCCAAGGGAATCTCAGGAGGATTAGGCAGGTTATCAGGAGGCTCTTCGGATTCTATTGTGGTAGAGCTGCAAGCTGGAATTGGATCTCTGGAATGATAAGGTTTTAAGGTATTTATGTGACAGAGACGGGAACTCTTTCTTCTGTCTGGAGTTTTGATTATGTAGTTGAGATCACTGGCTCTGGACAAGACTTCATAGGGTCCTTTGTATTTAGCCTGCAATGGATCTCCTGGTATGGGAAGATAAAGTAACACTTGATCTCCTGGAGAGAAAGTTCTAAGTTTAGAATTTTTATCATACCGACCTTTCATTTCTCGTTGAGCATTCGCCAAGTTCTCTCTTGCCAACTTCCAAGCTTCTAACAACTTCTCGGTGACCTGGGACACGTATTTCAAAGAAGGAACAGGTGGTTCTTCTTTCATCCATTGTTCATGAAGTATCTTTAGGGGACCACGGACTTCATGACCGAAGACTAATTCTGACGGGCTGAATCCAAGGCTTTCTTGAATTGTTGTTCGGGTGGCGAACAACAAAAAGGGGAGTCCGTCTTCCCAATTTCGAGTGTTCTCAGCACAGAAGATTCTTAACATTGTCTTGAGCGTTTGGTGAAAGCGCTCTAGAGCACCTTGTGATTGAGGATGATAGGCGGAGGAAGTTACATGGTTTATACCTAGTGTTACAAGAGTTTCTCTAAACTTGTTGGAAAGAAAATTACTTCCTTGATCACTTTGAATGTTCTTAGGAAATCCTACCATAGTGAAATATTTCAACATTTCTCTGATTATGTTTTGAGCTTTAATATTTTTCAAAGGAATTGCTTCTGGAAAACGAGTGCTCATACACATGATTGTGAGAATGTACTGATTTCCTTTACTTGAAGGAGGTAAAGGTCCTACACAGTCAATAAGAACTTTTTTAAATGGCTCTTCCATTACAGGAATGGGATGGAGTGGAGCTTCTACAACTTTCTGGTTGGGCTTACCTACAAGTTGACATGTATGACATGTTTTACAATATTGGGCAACATCTTTGACAACCGTGGGCCAATGGAAATGTTGGGTTATGTTGAACAAGGTCTTTCTTACCCCTAAGTGACCTGCTAAGGGAGTATCATGAGCCAATCTTAGAACATTATTCCTGAAACCAAGAGGGAGGACTATTTGATTCCTTACTTGCCATGGCTGGTCAGCGGTTGCGGTGGATGCTCTCCATTTTCGCATTAGGACTCCGTTTTCTATATAGAAACCTCGTGACATATTTTCAACTTCTTCTGGAGATGAAACAATCTCGTACAAATTTTTAAGAGAAGGATCTGACTTCTGTTCTTTGATTAATTCTGCTCTAGATAGAGAAACTGGTGAAGAAGAAGATGGGTCAGTTTGGGAGAATAGGGATTCTAAATTATAGGTCTCCTCTTCAGATTTCTTGTACTGAGATCTGGTTACAGCACAAGCGGGAAACAACTGTAAGTTATCTGAAGGTTCTACTGAGGTCTTAGGGTTATTTGTTATTAAGGGAGAAATGACTTTGCTTCCAGCGATGTCATTGGCCAACAATAAGGATATTCCTACTATGGGAAGAGAGTCTACTACTGCTACTTTAACCATTCCGGTTGTTAAATCAGACCGCAAGAAAACATTATGTAATGGACATTTTACAATTCCTCCAACTCCTTCTATCAATATATCATAACCTGTATATGACTCACCCAGATTCTGCAAGACAGAATTTAAAATCAGACTTTGCTTTGCTCCTGTGTCTCGGAGTATGGAAATAGGATATTGTTGTGAACTACTACTATGAGATATAGTTCCTGAAGATACAAATGGTTTGAAACAAGGATCATGGTCTGATGAGGGGGGTTCTACATTACTTGACAATACCGGCTTCTTTGGTAGTTTATCCTGAATAGAGGATTTTGAATCATCTGATTTTATATTACTTACAAGAGTTGGTGTCTTATTGGAGAATGAGGGTGTCAGTCTCTTTCTGCAATTAGAAATGTGATGGCCAACCTGTTTACAATATGAACAAGTTACAGGGGGATTAGTCTTAAACCTTTCCATTCTTTGCCAAGGTTGGTTTGGAGGATATTGATTGAAATCAGACCTGTAACTGAAATGTGATGGGCTAGACTGATTTTCAAAGCGTTTCTTTGGGGACCAAGGATCAGAGTATTTTGTTGAATCTGGAATATATGACTGACTTTTGGGATTCCATTTGTCTTGACTTAGGTTTATGATTTAGTGTGAACTCATCAGCCAATACAGCAGCTTTAGTTAAAGTTTCGGGAACATGATCATCTATAAAAATCCTAAGATCTGTCTCTAAGGTATTCTTAAACTGCTCCAATAAAATCAACTGTTTAAGTCTATCTAAGGTGTCCGTTTCACTAGCCAAACACCACCTATTGAATAACCTCTCTTGTTGAGCCGCATATTCTACGTATGTTAACTGAGGTGTCTTCCTATAATTACGGAATTTCTGTCTATAGGCCTCTGGTATTAGTTCATAAGCTTTTAAAATACAAGCTTTCATATTATCATACTCGCTTTCTGCTTCTGAAAGAGAAGTATAAATTTGCTGAGCCTTACCCTTAAATTGTGTTTGAATGATTAATGGCCAATTTTCTTTAGGGATTTGTAACTATTGCGCCATTTTTTCCCACTGAAGAAAGAAAATTTCTGGCTCTCCCTCTGAAAATTGGGGTAGAAGTTTTACATACTTGGAAATATCTATATGACCTTCCTGAACTACGGGTTGTCTATCAACAATCCTAGCTTCTACTTCTGCCTTCTTTAATTCTAACTCTGCCAATTTGACTTTAGTTTCGTTCTCTCTTTCTATTTGTTTCACTTTAGCTTCCTCTTCTCTAGCTCTAAATTCTGCCTCAATTTGCATTTGTTTCAGTTTAGTTTCCTCCTCTTTAGCTTTAAATTCTGCCTCAATTTGCATTTGTTTCAATTTAGCTTCCTCCTCAAAATCTACTCTCCTGACCTTTAATTCAATCTCCTTAATCTTAAGTTCGGTTAGTCGTGCCTCTATTTCTAACCTATTTGAAGGAATTTGTATAGCTGTAATCTCTTCTGGAGATAAGATCTCATCTTCGATCAGATTTTCAACGAGTTCCTGAAGTATTTTTTTCTTTCGTAAACTTGTATCAATGTCTACTCCAAAGTGCTTGCCTATTTCTATCAAAGTGTCTTTAGTTTGTTTCTTTAAGAAACTTACCTTGGGATTTTGAACGAATTCTTGAATTATATCATCCATCTCTATAAGAATGTGTTAAATACCTGATCCAATATCCTTGGCAAGGGTCGCCACTTTGTTACGGGCGGCTGGTATGTGAAGAGACGTTACGTATAACGGATATGTGCTTAAGAACCAGCTCACTTCTAGAAGTCACTGTAGGACTGAACTATCTGGTCAGGGCCTAGATAATTCGTAAGACTAGAAGTAAAGGTAACAAAGAAGATTCCAGGAAAGGAATATTAAACTAGCGATAAAACTAGTAAACGAAATTATTAATGGAAAATATTTACAGGCAATCAACACAAAAGAGAATGGGCAGTAGGGTCAATGGGACCGTTACATGATTATAAGAATATGGAAATTATCGTTCAAATAAGAAACACAAGATAAGTATACAATATGGTACTATCTAAGTACAAAGAGATCAGGAACATGCATCAGAATAAGTAATAAGTACAAATATAAGTAAAGTAATGCAATGTATATCAGTCACGTAATGTAGGCAAAAAGGGTGATCACTTCACACCAATCGTCTCATGAATCTAAACCTTCTAGT
>NC_134788.1:2849057-2861557 GCF_046742065.1 Oratosquilla oratoria | reverse complement strand
TTAAGAAAAGAAAGGAAATAACGATTTCTGTATATTTCGATCACTTGCTGTGATCCTCTTCAAGCGGAATACATAGATAAGAGAAAACACATTACTTATATGCAGAGGAGAGAGGTGGAGTAAAGGAACATGGACATTTCATATCAGGTGGCGTCTAAGTTGCCGCGCGGACTTTGTGGCAAGTCGTCCGCTTTTACAATATAAGGAAGTAATTCATTAACTGCCAAGGTGGTTATATAATCAGGTGACCATTGTCCTTTTGAAATGTTAAAGTTTGGGAATTGTTTAATTAAGGAAGATTCAATAATTTTCCTTTTATAACTACATTTCGATTTGAAAATTATTTTGGCCTCGTCCCAATTTATGCAGTGATTATTGTTGGCGACGTGTTGAAATACCGCGGAGTTCTGTTGTGCCTCCAACAATTATGATAGTGAGTTGTTGTGCTTAAAAGGGATTTTAATGCAAGGTATTATGGATTGTTTTAAGGATGATTGCGGGTTGCCTGAACGTTACAAGCTGGCAGTAGATCATCTCACAGATCGCAAAGATGTTATCATTACCAGAGCAGACAAGGGTGGGAAAATAGGAATCCTCAACAACTCAGATCACGAAAAGAAAGCTTTTGATCTCTTAAATGACATTGAAACATACGAAAAATTGAAAAAAAAACTCTCAAAAGTACCGTCTTAGATTTCAATAAAAAGGCACGCAATATCTTGGGAAATGATATTTTTAACAGCTTGTTAGTCACTAATCCACAGTTACCCAATTTTTATGGCCTCCCAAAAATACATAAGGAAAACACCCCCCTTAGACCCATCATCTGTAATAGGAACTCTTGTACTAGTAAGTTATCAAAATGGCTCACGAACATCTTATCACCGTTCGTAGGATGTTTTTCTGGATCACACATAAAGCATTCAGAAGATTTTATAGATAAGATCAAAAGTCACCATCTTCCGGGACGGAGTAAATTGTTAAGCCTAGACATAGTGTCTTTATTTACAAATATCAATGTAACAGAAGTTTTGAAGTTCCTGGAAAATAAATTACAGCTTTATCAGGATCAACTTCCCATCTCAGTAAACAAAATTATGTGCTGGCACAAATGTTTTTTCGTTTAATGATAAATATTACAAGCAAAAATTTGGCTGTTCAATGGGATCTAATCTCTCCCCGGTGCTAGCAAACTTATACATGGAATATTTTGAGACGGTACTTCTGCAGGACATAAAACCCTACGGAATGTTTTGGTATAGATATGTGGATGACATCTTCACGATTTGGGATGAAGAGTGGGGTTCCTTTAATGACTTCTTCAACAAACTCAACCTCCTAACTGCTAACATTAAATTCAAAGTGGAATGGGAAGTGGATAATAGTTTACCATTTTTGGACATCTTAGTCATGAGACATCAGGACCATCTTTCTTTCACAGTGTACAGAAAACCAACGCACACTGGGAGCTATGTACACTTCTTTAGTTACCATCCTGACAATATCAAATATAGTGTTGCTTCGGGTCTTTTTCTAAGGGCACTAAGACTATGGAGCCCATCTTATTTGGACCCAGAAATTCTAATCATACGAAATCAATTAAGAAGATTAGGGTACCCAGACTGGTTTACAAACAACGCCTTAAGTAAGGCCAAAACCAGTTATAAACTATAAATCCACTTCCCACCCATCTCAGCATCATAATTGGAACAAAAATTGCCTAAAACTTCCTTATAATAAATCTATCAATAATTTTTCCCAAATGCTACCAAAAGACAACATAAAAATCATTCATAGTTACCCCAACAGTTTATTCAGAAAAGTAGTAAACGTTCATCACAGAACAACAGAAGACACAAACCTCGGAGATTACAAATTACCCTGCTCAGGATGTGATGAAGTGTATTGGGGACAAACGGATAGAGAATTAAAAACAAGAATAAAAGAACACAAAAATTCAGTAAAATACGCACGACAGAACTCCGCGGTATTTCAACTCGTCGCCAACAATAATCACTGCATAAATTGGGACGAGGCCAAAATAATTTTCAAATCAAAATGTAGTTATAAAAGGAAAATTATTGAATCTTCCTTAATTAAACAATTCCCAAACTTTAACATTTCAAAAGGACAATGGTCACCTGATTATATAACCACCTTGGCAGTTAATAAATTACTTCCTTATATTGTAAAAGCGGACGACTTGCCACAAAGTCCGCGCGGCAACTTAGACGCCACCTGATATGAAATGTCCATGTTCCCTTACTCCACCTCTCTCCTCTGTATATAAGTAATGTGTTTTCTCTTATCTATGTATTCCGCTTGAAGAGGATCACAGCAAGTGATCGAAATATACAGAAATCGTTATTTCCTTTCTTTTCTTAAATCCAATCAATAGTGGGTTTTTAGTGCATATGTATATGTATATATATATATATGTGTGTGTGTGTGTGTATATATATATATATATATATATTAGTAAATACATATACTTCTTGATGATTTTGTGAAAGCAGTTGCTATATAAATAATTTTCGAACTCGATTGTAGTAGTTGACTTCCATTTTCTTATTTTGTTCAGATACAATTTTTTAATGTATTTTATGCTATGTGGGCTGTATTCACCTAATTGTAGCATACAGGGAAGGAGCAACGCTCGTAGGGTCCCGTCTGCTACTCTCCAATTTGTCACAGCTAGCCTCAAATTCATGTACATTTCCATCTTAATCTACATCCTTGATTTTCAGTTATAATATTCAGATTTGGATTCATGTAATGTTTCAGTATGGGGTATATCACCTAATGTATGACAAGCATTTATGCATTTATATGGAAATTCATGTACAATTCCAACTTAATTTATATCCATTATTTCCAGTTATGATATTTAGATATAGATGCGAGTATTGTTCCAGTTTGGGCTATATCATCGTCTTAATTATTGCAAGTATTATTAATCCATCTATATGGAAATTTGTATTCCTTAACATGATCTGTACATAAAGTCCTTCTTGATTTGTTCCCATGACTTCTTAAGCCCCGCCATATTTAATCGGGAGATCCCCTCTGCCAATGCAATCTACCCCCTTTAGTGACGTGTGAGGACCATACCACCAATGGATGCATATCCCAGTCTTGGACATGTCAGGGATTTTATTTATTTATTCATTTATTTTCCATCAACTGTTCATCCATATAGTGAAAAGCCAGTTCGATCTTGTGCAGCAATCCGTATGTCTCTCCCACAGTGCTGCTCATATGTTTATCGTCAGCACTCCCAAGTATTTTTCCTCTTTTGTTTTTGGTTCACTTCCCAAGGAATGTTTTAGAGATGGTCTTTTGCCACTGATGCTGCTGCCCATTTCCAGTACTTTGCATTTTTTGATACTGGACTTCATTTCTCATTCTTGTCTCCATGCAAAAAATAGTGCCTAGATCTTTTTAAAGCAGTGCAGATCTCGCCGTTTTTTTTTTGTTTTTTTATTCCCCTCATGCTTTTGGCGTCACCTGCAAACACGTTGGCACAGCTTGTTGTACCTTCCATCATACCATTGACATCGACAAGAAACATTATTGGAGCTCCAATCACTGAACCTAGTGGAACTCCCCTCGTTACTCCTCTCCACCTTGACATCTTATCCTTGACTACGGTCTTCCCTTCGAAAGATATTTGACCCATTGGAGTAGTTGGCCTCCCTCCTCTCAGTTCTCTGACGTGTGTTCCAATTTCACACAAGTAGACTGTGTGGTACTTTACCAAAGCCCCTCTCCAGGTCCATGTACACACAGTTCGCCCATCCCATGTGTGTGTGTGTGTGTGTGTGTGTGTGTGTGTGTCTATTAATGATGTAGTTGTTTGATGATGTATGTGTATACCATGGGTAATGTTTTATATATATTTATATATTTCTTTTTCTCGCCTTTTCCAGGATGGATTGCCCCAATTGCCTTAACAAATTCGACGAGGATCGACGACCACGAGTGCTGTCGTGTGGCCACTCCTTTTGTCTCCCTTGTCTGCGTCAAGTCCACAGTTTGAACGGCGGTGTAGTGTCCTGTTTCCAGTGCAGAAAGGAAGAATACTTAGGAGATGTGGACGACATTCCCACCGGAGATCTCACAAAGGAGGAGGAGGAGGAGGAGGAAGAGCCACATTCGGGCAATTGCCCCATCCACGGAGGACAGGCATTCTCTCTGTGGTGTGCAGAATGTCGCCAGGACATGTGTCCCGAGTGCAGGCCGTTCCACCAGGACCTGAAGCACCAGGTGCTTGAACACTCACAGGCCAAAAGCCTCCTTTCGTCCAAGTACAGCCTTGACGGACAAAGTTTCTATGAGTGTTTGGTCAGTATCGAGGCGGCCATACAAGACGTTAAGAAAATGGCTCAAAGTTTAAGCAGTCATCTTAGCCAAACGCTCTCCATGGTCCAGCGTCACATCAGCGAAAATGAGGAACAGAATAAGGTCGTGGAGAGAACTTCCTCCCTCGGTGCTGTTGAAGATTTGCTCCTGCAGAAGTCACGTCGCTTGAATAGAAATCGAGTTGCTCTCCAAATGCAGGTAAATACTATTCGCTAGCTCTATGTCTTTTTTAAGTATTTGTTTATTTCAATTGCTATGAAATACTACAGACGGAAAATATCGAGGAGTAAAAGAGGACTTATCACATAATAGTTTTGTTGTGCACATGGTTGAGAAGCTCGGTGAGAGTAATCGAGAAGAATTGGGTGCATAACGAATGCTCAAGAAAATAACAAAGAAACGAGCTCACATACAGCCAAATGATACGAGCAAATAGAATGAAACATGTTAACTCAAATTAGATAAATCTCAAATTGTATTCCACCGAGATGACGTAACGCTTCAGTTTAGTAAAGACGTGCGATATGACGTAATGTCTGCTACCTGGTAAGTCACATCACGGCAGGGTCAAAACAAACCTTCAGAATACATCCAAGATTGTCCGTCTGAAATTGTTAGTTCCTGACCTAAATAATAAGAAACCCTCGTAATAACTGGAGGTATTAACCAAGGTCTGGAAATAATACTACAAGCGGCAACGAAAGAGGATAAAGGTGTCGCATTTTTATAGTTTGTCATGTCGACATCCTTTTACTTTAGCTTGTCCATTTTAACTGGGCGAAAGATTATCTGAATGAGACATGAGGATTAGAAATCAACAATTCTAAAAATTTAGCGTGGAGAGTCCATGGCAAATGCTCACAAGCATTATAAAGGAGGAGCATGCCAACAGGAGACCTTTTGGTCCATAACTAGGTCGGATGCAATATATATATATATATATATATATATATATATATATATATATATATATATATATATATATATATATATATATGTATGTGTGTGTGTGTATATACAGTATATACATATATATATACATATATATATATATATATATATATATATATAATGATAAATAAAAAAAATTGATGATAATATAAATGATATTAAAATAGATAAATGCATAGATATAGTTAAAAATAAACAAACAAGTAAATAGTAAATAATAATAAAGTGACGGATAAATAATAATACATGAAAATCAATCAAATAATGATAAAAACAGACAAATAATAACAAACAAATAATATAAAATAAATGGTAGTCATTACAGAATCTTGCCTAAGTGCTTATTTAAACGAATCTTAAATCTTCGAACTGAACTACATTGCACTGCTTCTACAAGAAGTTTATTCCATTCATTAACTACAAGGTTGGCAAAGTTGTTTCTACCCACTTCCAAATTAAATCTATTTCCTGACAATTTGAGACCATTATTTCTAGTCTGATTCTCATTCAGTGTGAAAATTTTATCACTATTGATGTTATTAATTCCCTTTAGAATCTTAAAGACCAATATCAATTCACCTCAGAGTCTACGCTTTTTTAGGGAAAACAGATTCATATGTTTTAGTTGATTTTCGTATGATTTAGTTTGATATTTAGAATCATTTTTGTGGCTCGCCCTTGTACTTTTTCCAATCTGCCAGTGTCTTTATCAAGATTCGGTGAGCATACGGAAACAGCATATTCCAAATGTGGACAAACTAACGATTTATAGAGCTTGTTAATGAGGGCTAGACTTTTGAAGTCAAAAGATCGCGCAATGAGTCCAAACCAATGAGTCTGCAGTATCTCAGAGGCTGAAATACACTGCTTAGATGATTTGAGCAGTCAAGAGTTTTTACGAGAGTAGTAGAGCTTATGTTAGGATTAGGAATGGAGAGAGTGAGTGGTTTGAGGTAAAGGTGGGACTTCGTCAGGGATGTGTTATGTCCCCCTGGCTGTTCAATCTTTACATGGATGGGGTGGTGCGAGAGGTGAATGCAAGGGTGGTGGGTCGGAGATTGGAGATGGTTAAAGAAAATGGAGAAAAGTGGGAGATAAGCCAGCTGTTGTTTACTGACGACACAACGCATGTAGCAGTACCAGAGGAGGGATTGAGGAAGTTAGTGACAGAGTTTGAGAAGGTGTGTGAAAGAAGGAAGTTGAAGGTGGATAAAAGTAAGGTGATGAGATGCACAAGGGGAGAGAGCGGTTGCAGGCTGGAAGTGAGTATTAAGGGAGAGAGACTGGAGGAAGCGGATAGTTTTAGATACTTGGGTGCGAATATGGCAGGAAAGGGAGGAGTGGGGGTGAAGGTAGAATGTAGATTGAGAGAAGCGAATAAATGCCTTGGGGGATTAAAAAGTATAATGAAAAATAGACATTTGGGAATGGATGCCAATAGGATATTGTATGAAGTAGTGATTGTGCCGACAGCACTGTATGGGGCAGAAACATGGACCATAAGAGAGGAAGAGAGGAGGAGTTTGGATGTGTTTGAGATGAAATGCCTGAGAAGTATGATAGGGGTTCCTAGGCTAGATAGAGTGAGAAATGGAGGTGAGGAGAACAGGGGTGGAAAGGGAGTTGGGAGATAGGGTTGATGAAAGAGTATTGGGATGGTTTGGACACATGGAAAGAATGAGTGAAGAAAGACTAGTAAAGGAGGTGTGGAAGGCAGAGGTGAAAGGAGTGAACATGAGGGGACGTCCTAGGATGAGATGGATGGATGGGGTAAAACGGGCATTGGGAAAAAGGGGAATGTCTGTTGAGGAAGGACGGGAGAGGACTGAAGATAGGGGGTGAGTGAAGAATGGCTGTGTGTGGATGATGCTGTGATGTATGAGGGGGTGTGCTTTGTCTTGCGACACTACTTCTGACCCAGGGCAGTGGACAAGATGCAGGGATGACCCGTCATCCAGGAGGGGCCAAGATAAGGGGGAGGGAAGAGAGTAGAGGGGAGTGGAGTATATAGGGGATGGAATGGGAGGGAGTGGTTTCTATGCCTCGTCTTTTGGCTACCTCCCGTGTAAGGGGGAAAAAGCCTTTGGTATATGTATGTATGGTATATGTACTGATAATCATGCCAATATCCTTTTCACTATCCACTTTTGTCAACGAATTTCCAAATAACTTGTAATTGTACCTACTGTTATGTTTACCTATGTGCATAACCTTGCATTCACTTGTGTTAAATTACATTAGCCACAAATGCTCACTGGGTATATACTCACAAGACAATTGCTCACATCCTTTGTTGAAAAAGAGACAAATGCTCACACAATTTTTTTTTTTTTAAATTTTCAAATATTTGTTCCCATTGTTATTGTCAAAGGATCATAGTTAGTAGAGCAGTTCACTATATGCTGTATGTTGAGTACCTTTCCCAGTTCCTGTATAGGGTAAACAACTATTTTGGCTATATATAAGAATGTCATAATTCATAGTTAAGGGAGGTCTCACTACTGATGACTATGAAAACCCAAGATCGAACATCAACTAGGACTGGGATACAAGTCACCAAACTAAGAACTATAATGAAGACACAAGCAAAGCAATCAGTTAGTCGTCCAAACCAACTTCTGACTCAAGCTCTGCTACAAGCCACTGAGGAGGTCCGTGCCAACATTGTCATGAGAGATCTTCAACGACAACGGCGTGGGTGTCTTCCTGAGGACCCTGCATCACTTCGGGACCTAGTCATCACAGAGGACTGGACACAAACTGGTGGAGCAGCTCCGAGGCCCTTCCTCATCCATGACTCAGGTCCAGAAGAACGACAACGCGTTGTGGTCTATGCATCCGAGGAGCAACTGCGACATGTCGCACAAGCTGACACCTGGTGAATGGACGGCAATTGCTCCATCAGTCCAAGCATCTTTGAACAACTTGCGTCATACGAGGTCCTCTTGCGTCGATGCCTTCCTCCCTCCCTGGAAAGAGTGCTCGGGCTGGCCAAGAACTGCTGCAAGTTGTGGTCGACAAAATGGAAGAAATGTCGGACAATCTTTCCTGACCCCAGGCTCTTAGTCACCGACTTTGAGCTGGCAGCCATTCAGTCGGTATCAGCAGTACCTACTAGGACCTCATGTCACCACGCAAGGCTGGAGAGAACGTGGAGAAAACTTCAAAACTTGAGCCAGACCGAGCTGAACCGCACAGGTTGAGGATGTGAAGCGCTTCGGCTTTAGAGCCCCAGACCAGCCAGGACCAGGAAGGCATGCGGTCGTACCTCAAGAACAGAATACCCGAAGGCCTGGAGGACCTAGTTTGCTACTTTGAAGCGACATACGTTACGGGTACCTTCCGCCAAGTCCAGCCACCACGAGTCCGTCGAGATACTCCACTACCTCCTCTACGCGTGTGGCACACTCCAGCCCGCTTCGACGTTCCTGTCTGGAACGTTCATCAGGCCTCTCTTGAAGGACAAACACGAACGAACAACAGAGTTGAGAAGGATGGAACACATCATTTCCATCATTAGTAGGACATCATCACCCTTCATTCTGGACATCGGTTGAAGCTCTTCGTAGGGACTGCGCACTGATATCGACACTGCACCCCTCTGGAATAAAGACTGATAGTGCAACTGGATCCATATGATAATGTTGTGGTACTGTAAAAAGCTACAAGTATTGGGAAATGAATGAATATTTGTTGAATGATCAGTTTCTTTAAAGATTGATGTGTATGTTATTCACAATAAGAAACAAATAGAATAATTTGTGAGCATTTGTCGCTTTTTCAGCTAAAGGTATGAGCAATTGTCTTGTGAGTATTTGTCCGCGCAGTGCTAGGACCTTCTATTACCCATTTTCATGACGACGAAACTGTTTATAAGAGGATGACGCAATATTCCCAGTCCCTCAGGTATCCAATAAAAATAATGTTACCCCTTAAACACTATTTCCCCCCTTTTCTTTTGATCTACTTTTATGTTGTATCCCTATGACAGATGCAGGGTCCCATGTCGACACTAGGAGCGTTCGAATCATCAGCGTGAAACTCTTTCGCAACAGCTGGGTGAGGCGAACAGCAGTTCTGGCGCCGTTGGAGAAGGAAAGGAAAAGGGAGAAAAGAGAGCGGGGAATACGAGTTCTAACAAGAAGGTTTGTTTTAGTTGGAAGGTCCGTTTTGACCTGTCACAGGTTTACGAAAGAATGAGGCAACATTCCCAGTCTCCAGGTGTCCAATTGAAATAATGTTGACCCCCCCCCCACCAATTTTCCTCTCTCTTCTTCTCGGTTACTTATTTACTGTGTCCCTATGACAGATGCAGGGTCCCGTGTCGACGCTGGGGGCGTCCGAACCATCAGCGGAAACTCTTTCGCATCAGCTAGGTGAGGCGAACAACAGTTCTGGCGCCGTTGGAGGAGAAAAAGAAAACGGAGAAAAGAGAGCGGGAAATAAAACATCCAAAGAAGCAGCAGCTGATGAATCGAGTGTTGTTCAGAATGAGTCCAGGATGGTGCCTTTGTTCAGGAATGTCTGTTTTGACGTACCACATGATCACGAGGCCCATTACACAACGCACGTAAAGGTCCAACGCACAGAACATACGAGGTACGTTGTTGTTGCTCATATTGTCGTTATTATAGATCGTAACTGTCTCCCAGTCGACAGCTCCGCACGAGCATCCGCATTGTTCTCTTTTCAAGGAGGGCCAGAAACAATAAATTCAAATAAAACATAATTTGTCAGCTTGTGAATGTCGTCTCACTCGGTTCAATTCTCCGACTACATTTTTTTTAAATCCATATCTAGGTTTAATCACACCATTGTCTTCCTAAGTAACCTTCCCTTCCCTTTTTCCCTACATCCAAAATAATTCAATAACTCGCACAGCAGTGTGGTATAGCCTGAATGTTCCATATGATATAACATGAGAAAATATTGAGAAAAAGGGGCTTCTTTAGAGTGTCATCACACTGGGCTTCCACGGGCTTGACTGCCAACGCCGGCAATTGGGAGTTCGTTCGTTCGAGTGAAAACGACTTCTGTTACAATATTCTATTTTTCAAATCTCCAAATATCAAATTGGTTTTCTGTCATAATATAATATAGCAAAGCTGAATGATGCACTACCAAGATATTGTAAACCTAGACGAACATTAGACATAGTCAGTGTTGAAATGCTCGTAGACAAGTCTAGATTTCTGTAAGCGAGGTCACCTTCTTGTTGTTCGAATGGAGGAGGTTGGAGGGAGGAGGAGGAGGAGGGAGGATGTGGGAGGAGAAGTAGCCCAGTTACTGGGATGACCTTGTACGCGACATGACGTCACAGATCTCTCCAATGTCGCACGTCCTCTCATGCTTTCCTCGTTTCAGGTCTCGTGCAGGAAGCATCTGGTTCTCCTTTAGAGATGACGCTGACCGTCAAGTGTTCTGGCTTTGGTGGAACACCGGAACTGGGCGTGTGAAGACCCAAGCTTTGGAACCGACGACGGGGCGGTTGGGACCATTGAGGGATCAGTGTGTTATTCAGCCGAGAGATACCCATCGCCTCACCATTGTTGAAGGTCCGACACAGGTAAGTTAAAACAAAATAAGTGAATAGATTAATAAATGAATAAATAAACTAGAATAATGATAATAGAAAATTCAGATCTATTTCGTAACAACAACAATAATAATATTGATAATAATGATGATGATGATGATAATAATAATAACAATAATGATGCAGTAATAATAGTATTAATGATAATAGGTAATAATACACTGAAACTTGGATGAAATGTGAAACTAATTAGGGTTTTGAGACCAAAAAGTGGCTTAGATATCAATAATTTAAACATTTTCTAAAGATAAAAAAAAAAAAAAAAAAAAAATGCATCTAATACACTAAAGGAATTGGCCCGGGACATAGATGGCCACAATTTCCCGAAGATTAATTAAGTAAATAGGTGTAAATACTGTTGCACAGATTCTTTAAAAACATTCGAACGTAAACATAATTTGAATGCAGCCTCTATCTGCACCATCGAGGATTCTTATCGGCTAAATATCCACACGCTGCCATATATATAGGTTATTTGACTCGTAACCACCTGAATAGCCCCAGGGGCTGGGCGTTACCGGCCATGTAATCATTTCCAATGATAATACTAGTAATAATACTAACGACAACAACAATGATAACAATGATAAAGATGATGATGATGATGATGGAGTGGTGGTGAAAATAATAATAATAAGAACGGGGAGCTAAAGGTGCCTAGTCTGGGCTGCATTTCCGTCAAAGCATGACCGATTTCCATTTCCTCAGAGTGCTCCGTATTACTGTGTATGTGTTTATATACATATTATTATCAATATTATTTTTATCATTACTACTATAATTGTTTTTATTGTTATTATTATTATCATTATTTTTATCAATATTATCATCTTTTTATTTTTTACTATTAATTATTATCATTCTTCTTATTATTATTTTTATTCTTAGTGTTCATTATTTACGTTATTATTGATTATTATTGTTATTATTATTTTAATTTTTATTGTTTTTTTAGTTTTTATTATAATTTTAATTTTTTATTAGTTACTAGACCACCCGTGACCCATTGGGTCAAATAAAATCTTAAATGGCTCCTCTTTTTAAAGCAGGTTACTATTAGCTTAAGACTTACCAGTTGTGTGCGGTCCTCGTGCTCTCTCGAAGGAAAGTAAACTGGATACAGGCGTTCTCAAGAAATTAGATAAGGAGAGCCTCCTTAATTAATTAACTATGCTTATGTTATGTCACGTCTCGTCACCCCACTCCCACTCCCACTCATTATCATTATCATTCAGGGAGTCCCATGGGACTTGAGCGAGTAACAACGTTTATAAATATAAACTTTATGATAGATATACTATGTCACTATCACCGTATAGTATAGATTACAGAAAATAAGTTTCTACATCAAACTGAATATAATTTAGAGCTCTTACCTCTATTCAGTAGACGAAGGCAGTGACTTGAAATGCAGAAGATTGTGACGTCATGTCGTCATTGCTTGGAACTGTACGTAATGTTCTAATATACTCATTATGCCTCATAAATGCTAATTCAAGAGTTGGCTATACTTTTAAATAATAACTATAAAAAATTTAAATATCAATGGTCAGAAAATATGTAATCGGAAAAGTGGAAATTAAAAATTTGG
>NC_134788.1:2838861-2846057 GCF_046742065.1 Oratosquilla oratoria | reverse complement strand
CGAAAAAAAATCATATTAATAATAAAACAATAAATAAAAACTATGATAATGTAAATAACAAATAAAATACATAAATAAATGCATAGGTATAGTTAAATGATAAACAAACAGGTAAATAGTGAATAATAATAAATTGACATATAACTAATAATAAATGAAAATCTGACAGACAAATGATAACAAAAACAAATAACATAAAACAAATTATAATCAATACAGCATCTTAAGTATTTATCTAATTGATTCTTAAAGCTTCGAACTGAACTACATTGCACTACCTGTGCAGGAAGTTTATTCCATTCATTAACTACACGGTTGGCAGTTCTTTCTACCCACTTCCAAATTGAATCTATTTCCGGACAGTGTGAGACCATTGTTTCTTGTCTGATTCTCATTCAATGTGATTTTTTTTTTCGTTTTTGATGTTGTCAGTTCCCTTTAAAATCTTAAAGACCTGTATGACGTCACCTCTGAGTCTACGCTTTTTTAGGGAAAACAGATTCATATGTTTTAGTCGATTTTCGTATGATTTATTTTTGATATTTGGAATGAGTTTTGTGGCTCGCCGTTGTACTTTCTCTAGTCTGTCAATGTCTTTAATGAGATTCGGTGACCATACGGAAACAGCATATTCCAAATGTGGACGAACTAACGATTTATATAGCTTGTTAATGAGTGATGGACTTTTGAAATCAAAAGATCGCGCAATCAATCCCAGAATCTTATTTGCTTTCTCAGAGGCTGAAATACACTGCTTGGATGATTTGAGGTCGTTACTGATAATTACGCCGAGATCTTTTTCACTATCCACTTTTGTTAACGAATTTCCAAATAACTTGTAATCGTACTTACTGTTATTTTTACCGATGTGCGTTACCTTGCTGTAATTGATCTAAATCTTCTTGAATATCTAATTGGTTTGAGTGATCATTTGCCATTCCGCACAGTTTTGTATCATCAGCAAATTTGGAAACAGTAGATTTTAGTCCATGGTCTATACCATTTATATATACTATGAATAGAAGTGGCCCAAGAACGGAACCCTGAGGAACTCCACTTGCAACACTTTTCCATCCAGAAGTTTTTCCATTTAAAGCAACTCTCTGTTTTCGACCATTCAACCAATTACTAGTCCAACTAATAGGCTACCACTTATTCCGTGTAAAGCTAATTTAGTAAGTAGTCTTTCGTGTGGGACGGTATCAAAAGCTTTTGCAAAGTCTAGATATATTAAATCTATATTGTTTCTTTTGTCATAATTCGAGATAAATGTTGTAGAATTCGAGTAAGTTAGTCACGCAAGAACGTTTCCGTCTGAAACCATGCTGGCTATCATTTATCAAACAGTTACTTTCTAAATGATGTTCGATAGCATCTATGATGATAGTTTCCATTATTTTTCCTACGATTGAAGTCAAACTTATAGGCCTATAGTTATCTGGCTTCTTTTTGTCACCTTCTTTGAATATGGGAGTAACGTTAGCTAGCTTCCATTCTCATGAGACATCTCCGGATATGATGGATTTCTTGAAAATAATTTCTAATGGAACGACAATCTCATTTTTCATTTCCTTTAAAATTCTTGGATGCCAACCGTCAGGTCCTGGTGTTTTATTAACTTTGAGTTTATATATACACCTTTTAATTTTTTCTTTTGTTATATTTACCGTAGTGAGTAAGTTTACCCTAGACTCTTCACAGGTTTCAGTTTGAAGTTCACTTTGAGGTGTTTCGTTTACGAATACCGAGCTAAAATAATTGTTTAAGATATTACACATTCCTTCATTTGAATATTCAAATGAAGGAATGTCTCGCGGTAGTTTAAACATTTCACGTAATATACTAAAATGGGCATAATTGACCCATGACAGTGGGCTATTTTAATAAACAAAATATAAAAACCTAATCTATTATGAAGAACAAAAGATTAAGCATGACTTTTTGCCTATCTAGCATAATTTTTTGTCGTTGTCTAACATATTCCCGTGTGACGTCATGTCGCGTAGTCGTGAAAACCTTTTCAAATGATATACTACAATGGACATAATTCACGCATGACAGTGGGTCGTTTTAATGGAAAAAAATATATATAAAAACGTAATATATCATAATGAATAAAAGATTATAAATGATTCTTACCGGGTCTATCATAATTTTTAGTTGTCTAATATATTCCAGTATGTCGTCATCTCGTGAAAACATTTCACATAATATACTTAAAACGGGCATAATTCGCCAATGACATTGGACTATTTCAATGAAAAGATATTGTTAAAAAAATATTTATTATGAAGAATAAAAGACTAAGCATGATTTTTGCCAGTCTAGAATAATTTTTAGCTGTTACCTATATTCCCGTGTGACGTCAAGTCGCGGGGTCGTGAAAATATTCACATAGTATACTAAAATGAGCATAATTCACCCATGACATTGGCCTATTCTAATGAAAGTATATTATAAAGACCCAATTTATTATGAAGAATAGAATTTTAAGCAAGATTTTTGCCAGTCTACCATAATTTCTAGCTGATGTCTAACATATTCCCGTGTGACGTCACGCCTTTCAGTCGTGAAAACATTTTACATAATATATTAATATGGGCATAATTCACCCATGACATTGGGCCATTTTAATGAAAAAATATAAAAACCTAATCTATTATGAAGAATAAATGAATAATCATGATTTTGGCCAGTCTAGCATAGTTTTTCGTTGTTATCTAACATATTCCCGTATGACGTCATGTCGCGCGGTCGTGGAAACATTTCACATAATATACTAAATTGGGCATAATTCACCCATGATATTGAGCTATTTTAATGAAATATATTATAAAAACCTAATCTATTATGAAGAATAACATTTGCCTGTCTAGCATATTTTTTAGTTTTGTTTAAAATATTCCCGTGTGACGTCATGTCGCGCGGTCGTGAAAACATTTTACTTAATATACTAAAATGGGCATAATTCACCCAATACATTGGGCAGTTCTAATAAGAAAATATTATGGAAACCTAATTTTCTATGAAGAATAAGAGATTAAGCATGATTTTTGCCAGTCTAGGATAATTTCTAATTGTTGTCTAATATATTTCCGTGTGACGTCGTGTCGAGCAGTAGTGAAAACATTTCACATAATTGTACTAAATAATTCACCCATGACATTGGGCTACTTTAATGAGAAAATACTATATAGTTCTAAGTTTAGTTTAAACTAATTTGTCATTTTCAATGGATCGTCACTAAAGAATTTTAACTATTCTTGATGAATACTACGAAAAGAAATTCTTCATCCTAAATAAAGGTTATTAGAGTAGTTATTTCATTATCAAAGGTAAAAGTATGCTAAATCAAGGATGAAAACACAACCTAGTTATATATTTCAAATTAGAATGTTTTTATTCTTCGATGAATTGTGTATATCGATGAATTATTTTATATTTCTTATCGTTAAGGGAATTTTCGTTACAAATAGTTTGATCTTTTAATAATTGTCGTCAAACTTACGTAGCATCTAGGTGCAGGTTTGCAAATCTAATACGGCCGACTGGCTGCTGACCTCCAGGAGGGTTACTATCAATCACACTGGGCTATTTTTCCTCCGACATCCTCCTACCTCCAACCTCCATTGGAATATAACTAGAATGATATGACTTGGCTTACTACAGAAACCCAGACATCCCTAAGAACAATTCAACAGTGTGTCTAACATCCATATCTAGGTTTACACAATCTCTTAGTTCATCCTTCAGCTTTGCTAGGTGTAACGGAAATATTATTTGAATATTTGAAAATTTGAATTTTGTAACCGAAGTCGTTTTTTACTCCAACGAACTCTCAACGGTGGTTGGTGCCCAGTGGGATAAGAACATAAGAACGAAGGAGACTGCAAGAGACCATGTGGCCTACACTAGGCAGTTCCATGTCCATTACCACCTGTTTTCCCCGTCCATAAATTTGTCTAAACGTTTCTTAAAACGACTAAATAAAAAATTGTCCAGTTTAAATCCATTACTGCGAGTCCTGTCCTCTTGTCTTAATATGATGACCTTGTCTGCGTCGAACCTATGACGTAGTCCCATAATCCCACATTCAAAATTCTAGCGGTTAAAATCCCACGCCAATTAACCTAGGCCTATATTCATTAATAGATTTATCAAATGAAAGTATACTTTAACATAAATATAGAATTTATTAATACTATCAACATCCTGGAATATTATATGTGGGATTATGGACAATTGGATAATACTGACTACGGCATTTTGATCTATGGTTACAATAATTAATTTTTCAAATCTCCAAACAACCAATTATCTTTCCGTCATATGCTGTTGAAATGTCCCTAGAAACGTCTAGATGTCTGCAACGGAAGTCATATTGTCGTTATTCAAATAGAGGTTGGAAGTAAATTTGTTATTGTGTTTGCGAATTTCAATGGTTTTATGATTACTTTTGTCAATTAATTTGCAATATGAGGTTCTTTCGGGAAGAAGGAATCAAATGAAGAAATTGTATTTAATGTAGATACTTTGCAGTAAATGAAATGCGCCAGAAAGGGTGAGTTTGGAAAAAAAAGAATTGATGGAAATATGTTCTTGGTAGAAATACAATTTATGTATAACAACTGCTTATTCATATAACTGTGCTAATGCATAGTTGACAAAAAGAAAAGAGAAACAAAATAGATTTTAGTCTCACATTAGGAAAGACGATGTTAAATCCCACAATGCACCGCGCTCCATTGACGTCATTATTTTCGTGACGTCGATAGAAAACGCTATTTTGTATATATGTTTTTTAAGTTTCCTGATTATTTCCATCGAGTTTTTGGTCTTCAAAATACATAAATATGTCTTCATCGCCAAAAATCAGGGAAAAAAAGTTGCCTACGCTTGATGACCATACATAAGGACCGAAAAATCTTCCCGCGCTCTGATGCCGACATTATGACGTCACGTCGCATCACGTAGAATGGATCTTATTCGATGAAAAAATGTAAAAGTGACTTGTACAAAGAACTTGCAAATTTTAGAATCAGATGCAAGCGCCTGTTTCTAAGTGTAGCACTGGACAAAGAGGAAATAGTAATGATAAATATGACAATGAAAATAATAGCAGACCGGAATGAGGCCATGACGTCACCAGAGAGAGAGAGAGAGAGAGAGAGAGAGAGAGAGAGAGAGAGAGAGAGAGAGAGAGAGAGAGAGAGAGAGAGAGAGAGAGAGAGAGAGAGAGAGAGAGAGAGAGAGAGAGAGAGAGAGAGAGAGAGAGAGAGAATTTAGATATATAAATAAGAAAATTAGATAAATAATTATTCAAAAATCAAAATAAAATTAAAAACACAAAATGAAAATTAAACAAAAATCGAAAACAAAAA
Organism: Oratosquilla oratoria; assembly: GCF_046742065.1. Lineage (NCBI taxonomy): Eukaryota > Metazoa > Arthropoda > Malacostraca > Stomatopoda > Squillidae > Oratosquilla > Oratosquilla oratoria. The sequence goes on along the minus strand of NC_134788.1, from coordinate 2,840,676 downwards.
TATATAATTGTAAATGTGACCTCTTGGCCATTTTGGCCGCAGGTAGCGTTGGCCACAATTTTGGCCCGAGTGGCCAAATTGATGACGTTGGGGAAGAGGCCCTTCCCCCCTCCTCCTCCCCATCCACCCCCTCCGCCTCTGCAAATACAACAAAAATACAATAGAATACAATAGAATACAAAAAATATGATATATAATACAATACATTGGATTACAATATATACAGTAAAACACAATAAACACAATAAAAACACTGCAATACATTGAATACAATATATACAGCAAAACACAATAGAATACAATTTATAATACAAATACAACTTATACAATATTTATAATAAGATACAATAGATTAAAACAAATAGAATGATACAATAAATATCATAGTATACGATGAATACAAGGGAATACAATATATACAATAGATATATTGTATACAGTAGAATACAGTCATAGTGAAGGCCTTACGGTCTCTTGCTGTCTCCATTATTACTATCTTGATGTAATAAAATACAATAGAATACAATTAGTAGAGCTTTATACACATGATCAAATAATATTAATTATTATGATGATATATTTTGGCTTTCTTAATGACTTGCTTAGCTACTACAGAAAACAACAAACAGAACAAGGACTTGACAAAGTCTTGGACAAGAAAGAAAGCCGCTTTGAATCTTCCTCTCTCTCATTCAAAGGCGACATTGCGTCACGGCCCGAACACATTTGCATTGTTCAGTGCATTCGCGCCTTGCGTGACGTCATAGTCGTCGCACACATTGAACGATAATATCATAAAAATGTGACTATATTCTAATCATTTCTAACATTAAAATAGAAACTAATACTTGTTTATTGGAGCATAATTCAATTTGATAATACTGTGGACGTATTATCAAGAGGAATTTATTAAAACTATAGGTATATGAATATTAATACTTGCACAAAAGTAACAAGACAATGTTTTAATTATTTCTACCGTTAAGATTAATATCAAGAGTGATGTTTGCTAGCACATTATATTCTTTATAATTCTTTCGACGTATCACCAGAAGAAATTGATTAAAACAATATATATAAATATCAATGCAACAAGGAAAAAATCATAGAATATTTCATAAAAAAAAGTTCTCGTTATTAGGAAATCTTAACATTCTGAAAAATTCCATAATTCGCAACGGATAACAGAATAATCTATAATTGTTTTGTTCACTTTTGAAATGCGTATTTTTATGAATATTGGAAATAATAAAGACATAAATTATTGTCAATAAAGAAATATTTGAACGAAAGAAAGTAGAGAGAGAGAGAGAGAGAGAGAGAGAGAGAGAGAGAGAGAGAGAGAGAGAGAGAGAGAGAGAGAGAGAGAGAGAGAGAGTGAGAGAGTGAGAGAGAGAGAGAGAGAGTGAGAGAGAGAGAGTGAGAGAGCGGGGAGGGAGAGAGGTGGAATCTGAGAGTGGACGTGTGACCCCTATGTCTCATAATTATGTCATGTTCCTGTCAACTGGTCGCGTGTGTGTGTATACATGTATGCGTACATAATAATAATGATAATAATGATAATGATAATAATAGTAATAATAATAATAATAATAATAATAATAATAATAATGATAATAATGATAATAATGATAATAATGATAATAATGATAATAATGATAATAATGATAATAATGATAATAATGATAATAATGATAATAATGATAATAATGATAATAATGATAATAATGATAATAATGATAATGATAATAATGATAATAATGATAATAATGATAATAATGATAATAATGATAATAATGATAATAATAATAATAA
>NC_134788.1:2821361-2831361 GCF_046742065.1 Oratosquilla oratoria | reverse complement strand
TGTAGAAAAAATATATACAGTTTCGGTTATGTATATAGATTAAGACTGCAACATCCCAGACTCGAGATAAGTTATTGATATATCTCAAGATGTGATATTTTTCTTTTAGTCTGTCACCCATTTCCAAAAATGACGATGTCGCTTTGTCTTCAGAGATGAAACCTCAGGCATTTTACACGTCAAGGTCGAACCACTTGTAGATGAAGAAAACACGGGTTTGTGAGGTGACCCACATCAAGTTTTACGCTATCACGCATAGTAACCGCAGCAATGCCGTATGACCCCATTTGCCACAACGCCTCACGACACTTTTTGAAATTTCTGACCAACTTTAAATCTATTTGTAATTAGACACACACACACACACACACACACACACACACACACACACACACACACACACACACACACACACACACACACACACACACACACACACATATATATATATATATATATATACATATATATACATATATACATATACATATATATATATATATATATATATATATATATATATATATATATATATATATACATATTAGTGAAGCGTGGCAGGAGATTCCCTTTCAAGCAAATTCTGATTACTACTTTGAACAATGGGCAAGGAGTAGCATTTGATGAAATAGTATTGGCCATAAAAAACAATGAAGGGACAGAAAAGAGTTTTTTCTTTCTTGATGGACCTGGAGGCACAGGAAAAACTTATCTCTACAATGTAGTTATCGGATACCTTAATTCACAAAACAAATGTGTTTTAATTCATGCTACTACAGGAATTGCTGCTGATCTACTAACAAATGGACGAACTGCCCACAGTGGATTTAAACTCCCTATCCCATTGTTGGAGACTTTAACATCAAGCATGAGAATACCCTCACTGGAGTCTGAGAAAATAAAGAAAGCGTCTCCAATCATCATTGATGAGGCTTCAATGCCATCAGGCAATGCTCTCACAGTGATAAACAATCTACTTAAAGAAATAACGAATTCGCAAAGGCCGTTTGGTGGAAAAGTCTTTCTCTTGGGAGGTGATTTCAGCAGACAAACAGCTCCAGTTATTCCCAGAGTAGCATCGGATGCAGCAAGCAATCATTGAATCTTCTATTAAACAATCAAATCTTTGGAGATTTGTAACAAAGTTGTCGTTAACAGAAAATAAGCGTATTGAAGGCCAACAGGAATTCAACAGTTGGACTTGTTGCAATAGGAAATGGGACAATATCTGATGGTGAAGAGCACGGTAATGACTTCATTGAGATCCCGCAACAAATGCATTCATCTGGCAATATTGTGCAAGGCATCTTCGGCAATTCGCTTATTGTTGACACTAATGAAGAAATCGAAGCTGTTAGTGGGAAAATCATTCCTACTCCCCAAAAAATAATGATGCTCTTCAGTTGAACAACAATGTTTTGGACTTGATTCAGGGGGAAAGCACATTCTACACAAGTGTGGATTCAATAGCATATGGTAACATAGAAAGTGAAGCTAATTACCCCCGTGGAATTCCTAAATTCTCAAACGCCTTCTGGGATGCCTCCACATGTACCTACATTGAAGAAATGTGCAATCATAATGCTTCTACGTACTTTAAATCCAAGAAAGGGATTACTAAATGGAACACGTCTGATTATTATATCACTAAATGACTTGTACATCCATGGCAAAATAATAAGTGGGAGCAAGAAAGGAGAAGAAGCATTCACACCCAGAATTGATTTAACCCCAAGTGATACATCTCTTCCTTTCAAAGTGACCCGCCGACAATTTCCAGTGATCACAGCTTTTACCATGACGATAAACAACAAGTTACAAGGACAAAGTTTCAACAATGTTGGCCTCTACTTACCACCTTCACCTGTCTTTAGTCATGGCCAGTTGTACGTTGCTGCACTCAGCAGAACGAGCAATATGAATAATCACCAAAATTTTAGCAGAAATTTCTACAGTTGGAGATAGTTTTGATAAAAGATATTGTTTTGCAAGAACGTTTGCAATAAAGGATTTTGTGTTCATATAATGCTTTGTGTATATATTTTGTACATATTTCCTTTGTTTTTCACTGGAATGAATATGTTTGTGTTGATAACTGAATTTTCTTATATTTTCTGCACTTATGATCGGAAATTTAATCTATACCATTATATGAGATTCAAACGCGTGATATTGAATCCCGTCATTTTTAAGGGACTCAGGCAGCTCTTTCGGTTATATTGCTTTGTAAACTATCCTACTTTTAATTAAAATGCAACAACCCGTCTTCTACCACTCCTTCTACTCTCTTTTCTACCGGCCTCCATCTCTCTCTCTCTATCTATCTAAAAAAAAATCGCTGTCTTCATCAATCGTTATCGAATCCACATTCAAACGTCCGATCTGATAGCACACAAAAAAGAAGAAGAAAAATCCAAAAGGAAGTGAGCGAAGACTAAGATTTTGGACCAAGACTTAATAAGAACAGCAGGGGTATGATTCAATTTCAATTCATACGTGATTTGAAGTTTTTGCGAAGAAACTGGCATGATTTAGTTGCAAAAAATATGATTATTTTTTTTCGCTTTCCAGGGGGCTCAGAGTTCCAAGGTTCTTGCAACTTCCAGGCCTCCGAGTTCAAAAGCTCCGAGTTCCAGGTTTCCGAGTAGTTCCAAGGCGGCTCCGAGTTCTAAGGCTCCGAGTTTCAAGACTCTACGAGTAAGTGTGTTCCATTGGTTCGAGTTCCAATGCATTTTGCGGGAAAAGGATCCATGATTGTGGTGCATAGAAGTCACAGAGTTACTACCAGTAAGTACTATCGCCGTAAAACCTTACAGCTTACTATGAATGTTATATGAGGACGAATCTATAGATCCACTATGCCCCGCAAATGAAAATGTAGTAAGTAAGAGTGGCGAAAAACGGGTTGTTAAAGCTGAAAGAAGTAGAAGAGAGAGCGCTCTAGAGCCTCTGAAACTACAGAGCAAAGCCAGCAGAGGGAACCTGCTGATGCTTCCAGGCACAGAATATCAAGAGGAACTCTGCTCACACAAATAGTATTAGCTTTCTCTTGTAATCATGAGGAAAATGGCAATGAACTCGCATCTCTTAGACCAATGAAATTCAGAAGAGAGTCGGATGGATTACGTATGCTGCAACAGAGGATAGATTCATTTGGAAGAGCTTCCAAGTCCTCCTCCAGAACCTCTTCAATCACTCTTGAATGGAGCTTCACAAGAATTCTCCCAAGGAATCCCTGCAACAGATCAGAGCATAACAGCTGTTCTGCCATGACCTCTTACATGCTCTTTTGTGTTATCCTCGGCAATTACAATGACCGTTTCGAACTATGCACTATGTACTAATACCCTAGTGCACTCATAGTAGTTCACTAATACTAGTACACTATCACTAATACACTAGCACACTAGTAACAGTTCACTAATGCTAATACATTAGTACTACTACATCAGTACTAGTATATTAGTACGATCACACTAGTATTATTACACTAGTACTGGTACATTAGTATAAGTTTACTGGTACAATAGTGTTAATACACTAGTTCATGTAAAACTAATAGACGGCTAGTACATGTGTAATAAAACTTAAAAACGAATATGTGAATATACGCAGGGAAGACCAAAGAAACTATGAGAAAGATAATAGACAAATGCAAGGATCAACCTAACTTTTTACTGATAATTATGTATGTGATGAATTAAAAGACTAACACGAAATAGTGAAACTGCGTGAAAGATACAAAGGATATATAGACGACATGGAAATGGCTGCCGAAGACGCCCCCTAGGTCTGGCTGCTGCCGACGACGGATCGCCGCCCCTCAGTCTGGCTGCCGAAGACGGGTCGCCGCCCCCTTTTTCTGGCTGACGTAGACGGGTCGCCGCCCCTCAGTCTGGCTGCCGAACACGGGTCGCCGCCCCCTCTGTCTGGTTGCCGAACACGGGTCGCCGCCCCCTCTTTCTAGCTGCCAAAAACGAGTCGCCACACCCTCTGTCTGGCTGCCGAAGACGGGTCGCCGCCCCCTATATCTGACTGCCAAAGACGAGTCGCCACCCCGTATGTCTGGCTGCCGAAGACGGGTCACCGCCCTCTATGTCTGGCTGCCAAAGACGAGTCGCCACCCCGTATGTCTGGCTGCCTAAGACGGGTCGCCACCCTCTCTGTCTGGCTGGCGAATACGGGACGCCGCCACCTCTGTCTGGCTGCCGAAGTCGGGTCGCAGCACCCTCTATCTGGCTGCCGAAGACGGGTCGCCGCCCCCTTTGTCTGGCCGCCGAAGACGGGTCGCCGCCCCCTATGTCTGGCTGCCGAAGACGGGTCGCCGCCCCCTATGTCTGGCTGCCGAAGAAGGGTCGCCGCCCCCTCTTTCTGGCTTCCAGAGATGGGTTGTCGCCCCTCCTGGCTGCCGAAGACGGGTCGCCGCACCCTCCGTCTGGCTGCCAAAAACGGGTTGCCGCTCCTCCTTCTGGCTGCCGAGGACGGGTCACCACCCCCTCCTTCTGGTTGCCGAAGACGGGTCGTCGCCCCCTATGTCTGGCTGCCGAAGACGGGTCGCCGCCCCCTTTTTCACACGGGAAACCAGGTTTGAAAAAAAAAAATTGTTTGTCAAACGTGTTTAAAAAACGTTCACACGGTCAAACCAGGTTTGACAAATGGTTTGTCAAACGTGTTTGAAAACACATTCACACGGGCAAACTAGGTTTTGCAAGTGGTTTGTCAAACGTGTTTGAAAATACATTCACACGGTCAAACCAGGTTTGAAAAACGGTTTGTCAAACGTGTTTGAAAATACGTTCACACGGTCAAACCAGGTTTGAATAACGGTTTGTCAAACGTGTATGAAAACCGTTCTCACGGTCAAATCAGGTTTGACAAACGGTTTGTCAAACGTGTTTGAAAATACATTCACACGGGCAAACCAGGTTTGAAAAGGTTTGTCAAACGTGTTTGCAAGACCGTTCACAAGGTCAAACCAGGTTTGACAAATGGTTTGTCAAACGTGTTTGAAAACACATTCACACGGGCAAACTAGGTTTGTCAAACGTGTTTGAAAAACCGTTCACACGGTCAAACCAGGTTTGAAAAACGGTTTGTCAAACGTGTTTGAAAACACATTCACACGGGCAAACCAGGTTTGAAAAACGGTTTGTCAAACGTGTATGTAAAACCGTTCTCACGGTCAAACCAGGTTTGACAAATGGTTTGTCAAACGTGTTTGAAAATACATTCACACGGGCAAACCAGGTTTGAAAAAGGTTTGTCAAACGTGTTTGCAAGACCGTTCACAAGGTCAAACCAGGTTTGACAAATGGTTTGTCAAACGTGTTTGAAAACACATTCACACGGGCAAACTAGGTTTGGCAAGCGGTTTGTCAAACGTGTTTGAAAAACCGTTCACACGGTCAAACCAGGTTTGAAAAAAGGTTTGTCAAACGTGTTTGAAAACACATTCACACGGGCAAACCAGGTTCGACAAACGGTTTGTCCAACGTGTTTGAAAATACATTCACACGGTCAAACTAAGTTTGAAAAAAGGTTTGTCAAACGTATTTGAAAACCGTTTACACGGTCAAACCAGGTTTGACAAACGGTTTGTCAAACATGTTTGAAAACTCATTCACACGGGCAAACTAGGTTTGGCAAAAACCTCCTCCTACTCCTCCTCTCTCCCCAACCGAGTTCGGTTTATCGAATAACGACACTTGTGTCATGAGCCCTCTTAATCGAATGGTCAGTATCATTACAGTGACGTCATTTCTGCGTTAGTGTGTGTGTGTGTGTGTGTGTGTGTGTGTGTGTGTGTGTGTGTGTGTGTGTGTGTGTACGTGAGAGAGAGAGAGAGAGAGAGAGAGAGAGAGAGAGAGAGAGAGAGAGAGAGAGAGAGAGAGAGAGAGAGAGAGAGAGAGAGAGAGAGAGAGAGAGAGAGAGAGAGAGAGAGACGTCCAAGCGGCTGGAAAATTGAGCTGAGATAACAGAAGCCGACATGACGTCATAACGTCCGTCTTATGAAAAAGAAATGAATAAATACAGTACGAGCATCAAAACTCCAAAGCAATTTTTATATTTTCATCGACGCGTGGGAATTAAAATAAGAAAGAGCAGAAAAGCTTGACAAAGGCTTATAAATATTCTTATTAATTTAGTATTATACGTAAACAAAGAAAAAGAAAATAAAAGAAAAAAATTAGTTATTTCTATGAAATGATAATCCACGAAGTCGACATGACGTCACGAGGTCGTAACGGTCGAATATTTGAATCTGTTATTTCGCAGAAAATAGTAACGTTATTTTCATTCGTTTTATACACATACGTTTGATTTTTTCCTATTTGATTGAGGGTAGCCTTTCCCGTACACAAATGATAATTAACTGATAATGACAGAAATTTTTGTAACTTGAAAATAAAACAAATATAAGGGAATTAATACAATACATAAATAAATTATTTCGCCAATTAAAAATGTAAATAAATAGTGATAATTTCAGGTCAATTTTACGTTAGTGTGACCTGTTTAGTGTTAGTGAGAGTAATCTAGTGGTAGTTAGTTTTATTGTTAGTACATTGTTACTGTAATTTCCACTAATGTATATATTTACGAACATAAAATACAAATTATATATACGCAATACTCACTCAAAAATATTAAGATAATTTGGAATAAAAAATACTCAAAATATTGTAATTATTTCTTTAAAAATAATTAAAGACCGTCACAGGTAATTAAATCAATCAATTAAAATATAATCAAAGTATTCATTTAGATGATTACAATATGACAAATTCTAATCCAACTCCAAAGACAATGTCTCCTAAGTCGTCTTCGTAGTCGTCTTCGTCAACAACTTCGTCGACAAAGTCAACAGTTGACAAAGAAACTTGCTCGAAGCATCAAGACGAAATTAATATCATAATCTGGCTTTAAGTATCATTAATTATATCATATCTCCTTTACTTATTTATCTAGTTGATAATTAATTATCTTTGTAATTTACCGACTATTTATCTTTGATAATAATCGCTCGTAAAACGTATTTTCGTGAGGTATTAGCATAATAAGATTACAAAATGAAAACTAGATATATTAACACAAACCCACGCAAAGTAACTCTTTGCGCGCTATGACGTCATGTCGCTCTCGTAGTACAAAAATCCCATAAACTGTTATATTTCGTGTTTATCACTTTATGAAATTATATTTCACATTTTTATATATAAGAAATATATTTCGATAAATTACAAAATGAAAACTAAATAGATTAACACAAACCCACGCAAAGTAACCTTTCGCTCGCTATGACGTCATGTAGCTCTCGCTGTACAAAATCTCATAAACTGTTATATTTCGTGTTTCTCACTTTATGAAATTATATTGCACGTTTTTTATATAAAAGACATATATTTGAATAAATTACAAAATGAAAACTAAATAGATTAACACAAGCCCACGCAAAGTAACCTTTCACGCGTTATGACGTCATGTCGCATTCGCAGTACAAAAATCTAATAAACTGATATATTTCGTGTTTTCACTTTATGAAATTATATTTCACGTTTTTATATAGAAGAAATATAATTGAATAAATTGCAAAATGAAAACTAAATAGATTAACACAACCCACGCAAAGTAACCTTTCACGCGTTATGACGTGATGTCGCTCTCGCATTACAAAAATCTCATTAACTGTTATATTTCATGTTTATCACTTTATGAAATAATATTTCACGTTTTTATATAAAAGAAATATACTCGCATATATCACAAATGTAAACTATATAGATTAACATAAACCCACGAAAAGCAACCTTTCGCGCGTTATGACGTGATGTCGCTCTCGCATTACAAAAATCTCATTAACTGTTATATTTCATGTTTATCACTTTATGAAATAATATTTCACGTTTTTATATAAAAGAAATATACTCGCATATATCACAAATGTAAACTATATAGATTAACAACACGAAAAGCAACCTTTCGCGCGTTATGACGTCATGTCGCTCTCGCAGTGCAAAAATCTCCTAAACTGTTATATTTCGTATGTATCACTTTATGAAATTACATTTCATGTTTTATATAAAAGAAATGTATTTGAATAAATTACAAAATGAAAACTAAATAGATTAACACAAACCCACGCAAAGTAACCTTTCGCTTGTTATGACGTCATGTCGTTCTCGCAGTACAAAAAACTTATAAACTATTATATTTCGTTATTATCACTTTATGAATTTTTATTTCAAGTTTTTATATAAAAGAAATACATTTGAATGAATGACAAAATGAAAATTAAATGGATTAACACAAACCCATGCAAAGTAACCTTTCGCTCGTTATGACGTCATGTCGCTTTCCCAGTACAAAAATCTTAAAAACTGTTATATTTCGTGTTTATCACTTTATAAAATTATATTTCACTTTTTTATATAAAAGAAATATATATGAATAAATTACAAAATGAAAACTAAATAGATTAAAACAAACCCACGCAAAGTAACCTTTCACGCGTTATGACGTCATGTCGCTCGCGCAGTACAAAAATCTTATAACCTGATATATTCCGTGTTTACCACTTTATGAAATTATATATCACCTTTTTTATATAAAAGAAATATATCTGCATAAACTACCAAATGAAAACTAAATAGATTAACACAAACCCACGAAAGGTAACCTTTCACGCGTTATGACATCATGTCGCTCACGCAATACAAAAATCTTATAAACTGTTATATATCGTGTTTATCACTTTATGAAATTGCATTTCACGTTTTTATATAAAATATATATTGAATGAATTACAAAATAAAAACTAAATCGATTAACACAAACCCAAGAACGTAACCTTTCACTCGTAGTACAAAAATCGCATAAACTGTTATATTTCCTGTTTATCACTTTATGAAATTATATTTCACGTTTTTTATAGAAAAGAAATATATATATGACAAAATGAAAACTAAATAGATGAACACAAACCCGCGCAAAGGGAACTTTCGCTCGTTATGACGTCATGTCGCCCTCGCTGTATAAAAATCTTATAAGCTGTTTTATTTCGTGCTTATCACTTTATGAAATTATATTTCACTTTTTATATAAAAGATATATATTTGAATATATTGCAAAATGAAAACTAAATAGATTAATACAAACCCACACAAAGTATTCTTACACTCGTTATCACGTCATGTCACTCTCGCAGTACAAATTGTTACATTTCGTGTTTATCATTTCTGGAATTATATTTCACCTTTTTTATAAAAGAAATATATATGAATGAATTACAAAATGGAAACTAAATAGATTAAAAGAAACCCACGCAAAGTAACCTTTCACTCGTTATGACGTCATGTCACTCTCGCAGTACAAAAATCTCATTAACTGTTATATTTAATGTTTAGCACTTTATGAACTTATATTTCACGTTTTTTGTATAAAAGAAATATATTTGAATAAATTGCAAAATGAAAACACAAAGCCACGCAAAGTAACCTTTCGCACGTTATGACGTCATGTCGCTCTCACAATAAAAAAATCTTATAGACTGTTATATTTCGTGTTTATCACTTTATGAATTTTTATTTCGTGTTTTTATATAAAAGATATATATTTGAATAAATTACAAAATGAAAACTAAATACATTAACACAAACCCAAGAAAGTAACCTTTCGCTCGTTATGACGTCATGTTGCTCTCGTAGTACAAAAATCTTATAAACTTATATTTCGTGTTTATTACTATGGGAAATTATATTTCACGTTTTTTATTAAAAAATATATATGAAAAAATACAAAATTAAAACTAAATAGATTAACAAAAACCCACGCAAAGTAACCTCTTGCACGTTATGACGTCATGTCACGCGCAGTACAACAATCTTATAAATTGTAATATTTCGTGTTTTTCACTTCATAAGCTTATAATTCATGTTTTATATATAAGATATATATATATTTGAATAAATTACAAAACGAAAACAAAATAGATTAACACAAA
>NC_134788.1:2801361-2816361 GCF_046742065.1 Oratosquilla oratoria | reverse complement strand
CGCCATCAAAACACATATGACAAAAGAACACAAAACCACCATCACCAGACAAACACTAAACGAAAACACTAAAATAATCTACAAAGCTCACGACCCCCTTCGCCTTAAGATGGCCGAAGCAGTGAACATATACATCGAGAAACCTTCCATTAACATACAACTCATGCCCACAACCACACTCCCAAGCAGTAGACGCACATAACACAAACAATAACACCCCTTTCCACAATCCACAAGGAAGTTGCTACTTCCACGTACGCAGCGCTACGGATCACGGCTACATGAAATGACCTCTCCCAGTGTTCGGCCAATGTAATCACCAACTATTGTTACTCCCTCCCTGAGGATGACCGAGTAAGGTCGAAATACGTATAGGAGAATTAAAAAAGAGAAAACCGCACCTAATGTCTTTTGGACACCTTCTCAGCTATTTGGAACCACCACAGAAACTTGTTGCACGAGAGAAATTAAAGCTCCAATATAAACTCAACAACGCCATTGTCGCTGTAGATTTCTTGAAATCATATATATATGTGTGTGTGTGTGTGTGTGTGTGTGTGTGTTTGTGTGTGTGTGTGTGTGTGTGTGTGTGTGTGTGTGTGTGTGTGTGTGTGTGTGTGTGTGTGTGTGTGTGTGTGTGTATGTTTGTGTGTGTATGTGTGTAATACATATTTCCTTTGTGCAATACATATCCCCTTTTGAAATACCTCCGTTTTAAAATAGATCTCCCTTTACAAAATACATACCCCTTTGTAAAATACAGACACCTTTGTGAAACATATTCCTCTATCTGCGTGAATAAGTACCCCATCTTCGTGAAAAATATACCCACATTGTGAAATCCATACCTTCGTTGTAAAATAAATACCCTTTCGTAAAATATGTACCCCCATATTCGTGAAGAACATACCCCCACTACATTCGTTGTGAAATGTGAACTCTGCGTGACAAATAGACCCCCTGACGATTAGGTTAGGTTAAGCTAGATTAAGATGCATTGACAACTACGTCGATGGGGTCCATATTCCACAGGAAGTCCATATTTCAGATATAATACTACGAGACAATGAACATGTTCTATGAAAAACAGAAATACTGTTATGTGTATATATATATATATATATATATATATATACATATATATATATATGTATATATATATATATATATAAGAAAGGGTAGTGAATGGTGGGATGAGGAAACAAAGAAGGTTGTAGAAGACAAGAAGCGAGCTTTCACAGATTGGTTACAGGATAGGACGAGAGAGTCATATGAGAGGTACAAAGAAAAGAAAAGAGAAGTAAAGCAAAAGGTAAAGGAGGCAAAGAGGAGAGCAGATGTGAAATGAGGGAAGAGTATGACAGAACTTTAAAAGTAATAAAAATGTGTTTTGGAAAGAAATTAAGAGAGGAAGAGGAGGCGAATCAAGTAGAGAAAAAAAGGTAAAAGGTACAGATGGAGAGATGATAATGGAAGAGAAGGCAGTAAAGGGAAGATGGGCAGAATATTTTAGGGAGTCGCTAAATGTGAAGGGAAAGATAGGTGCAGTGAAAATGCGAAGAAAATGAAAGTGATGAGTGAGGAGAATGGAGGAGAAATAAGGAAGGATGAGGTGAAAGCAGTTGTTAAGATGATGAAAGCAGGTAAAGCACCTGGTCTGGATGGATGCCATGCGGAATGTCTTAAAAAGGGAGGTACAGTGATGGTGGACTGGCTGGTGAGGTTATTTAATGTTTGCTGGAGAGAGGGTAGAGTGCCGGAGGACTGGAGGAGTGCCTGTATAGTTACTCTTTACAAAGGAAAAGGGGACAAGTGTGAATGTAGTAGTTTCAGAGGGATTAGCTTGTTAATTGTAGTTGGGAAGGCTTTTGGGAGGATCTTGATTGAGAGGATTAGGAGAGGATGAGAAGGAGTAATTGATGAGGAACAGTGTGGATTTAGGACGGGTAGAGGTTGTGTAGATCAGATCTTTGTGGTAAGATAGATATGTGAGAAAGCTATAGGAAAGGGGAAGGATGTTTTTTGGGCCTCTATGGATCTGGAAAAGGCTTATGATGGGGTGGACAGAAAGGCACTGTGGGAGGTTATGCAGATATACGGGATAGGAGGAAAGCTTCTGGGAGCTGTCAAGAGTTTTTATGAGAGTAGTAGAGCTTGTGTCAGGATTAGAAATGGAGAGAGTGAGTGGTTCGAGGTAAAGGTGGGACTTCGTCAAGGATGCGTTATGTCGCCCTGGCTGTTCAACTTATACATGGATGGGGTGGTGTGAGAGGTGAATGCAGGGGTAGTGGGTCAGGGATTGGAGATGGTTTAAGAAAATGGAGAAAAGTGGGAGGTGAGCCAGCTGTTGTTTGCGGACGACACTGCGCTTGTGGCAGGATCGGAGGAGGGATTGAGGAAGTTGGTGGCAGGGTTTGGGAGAGTGTGTGATAGAAGAAAATTGAAGATAAATGTGGGTAAAAGTAAGGTGATGAGATGTACAAGGGGTGAAAGTGGCAGTAGACTGGAAGTGAGCATTAAGGGAGAGCGACTGGAGGAAGTGGATAGTTTTAGATACTTGGGTGCAAATGTGGCAGGAAAAGGTGGAGTGAAGGTGGAGGTAGAATGTAGATTGAGAGAAGCGAGTAAATGCCTTGGTGGTTTAAAGAGTGTAATGAGGAATAAACATTTGGGAATGGATGCTAAGAGGAGACTGTATGAAGGAGTGATTGTGCCAACAGCACTGTATGGGGCAGAAACATGGAACATAAGAGAAGAAGAGAGAAGGAGTTTGAGGTGAGGTGTCTGAGAAGTATGATGGGGGTTACTAGGCTAGATAGAGTGAGAAATGATGAGGTGAGGAGGAGAACAGGGGTGGAAAGGGAGCTGGGAGATAGGGTTGATGAAAGAATATTAGGATGGTTTGGACACATGGAAAGAATGAGTGAAGAAAGACTAGTAAAAGAGGTATGGAAGGCAGATGTGGAGGGAGTGAACATGAGGGGACGTCCTAGGATGAGGTGGATGGATGGGGTGAAGGGGGCTTTGGGGAAGAGGGGAATGTCTGTTGTGGAAGGACGGGAGAGGACAGAAGACAGGGGTGAATGGAGAATGGTTGTATATGGATGATGTTGTGATTGCATGAGGTGGAATGGGGGGGGTGAGGTAGTATGTGTGAGCAAAATTTGACGCAGCCCAAAGGGATTTCTCCCCGTCTTCTCCTTTTATGCAATGGGGGACGGAGAGGGGGGGAGGTCACCGATTTAATGAAGCAGGCTTGCTGTGGATGTGCTGTGTCTTGCGACACTGCTTCTGACCCAGGGCAGTGGACAAGGTGCAGGGATGACCCGTCATCCAGGAGGTGCTAAGATAAGAGGGAGGATGGAGGGGTGTGGAGTGTATTCAGGGATGGAATGGGTGGAAATGATTTTATGCCTTTTCCTTTTTGGCTACCTCCCTTGTAAGGGGGAAAAAGCCTTGGTATATGTATGTATGTACATATATATGTATAAATATGTCCTCCTTGGTATCTACACAGGCTTACCAACTTTACGGTGTAAGATACGCCATACAAACACACAAATACATACATACACACATGCAACATAAACATACACACGATTATACTTATTGATTTTTTATCAAATACTAGTTCTATACTAATTAAAGGAATTATGAAAACAAATGATAATGAAATGAGTAGCGAGATGGACGACGATTTCAACAAGACATGGAGAATTTCCGAAAGAAAATTATTATTTATCTATTTACCTATCTTATCTCTTTACTCTGTTTATATATTTGATAACTAATCTATTTGTTTAATATATTTATATTTTCACTTATCTATTCCTTTATTTATTCATCTACTTTTGGCGGGAAAATATTCAAGTTGAACATACGTCATCACGTTGTCAGGGGTACCAACCTCAATTCAGCGCAGTAAATATAAACTTTCATAAATACCAACAGCAAATCTCTCTATATGCCAAAGGCTTTTTCCCCTTATAAGGGAGGTAGCCAAATCAAAAGGCAAGTACCCACTGCCACCCGTATATGAAAATAAATAAATAATATTGAAATGACTGACATGACGTAGCTGCCTTTCCAATAAGACGCACGATATATACATACATACATACATATATATATATATATATATATATATATATATATATATATATATATATATATATAAACAGAAATGTAGTAGCACATTTGTAAATTACACACAGGAACCCACAGTCGGAGAAAGAATAAACTTCGAATAAAGAAAAATCCTATATTTCGGCTATCAACTGTAGCCCTCTTCAGGAAAGTACATAAGATAGAGAACAGAGGGGACTTATAAACTACAGTAAGAAGAGATGTGGACAGTTGACCTCACTCAGGCGCGGGGCAAACTGGGGTGGCGGAGGAGGGAGGAGGTGAGGAGAGGGGAGGATGTTTCGTTCTCTATCTTATGTACTTTCCTGAAGAGGGCTACAGTTGATAACCGAAAAATAGGATTTTTCTTTATTCGAAGTTTATTCTTTCTCCGACTGTGGGTTCCTGTGTGTAATATACAAATATATATATATACATATACATATATATACAACTATATATATATATATATATATATATATATATATATATATATATATATATAATGAAAAATACCAAATATACATAAACACGCCGAAACACGGAAAATTACATTTGTATAAAAAACGTACACACATATGAAATCATCTCATACAGGCAAACATATGCACTTATCAAAATGGCAGTTTCAAATCATATACCCACCCCTTGGGAGAGAGTAACGGTTTGCAGCATTGGGATATTTTTCCGAGCCTTGGGCGTGACCATAACATTAGCAACTATTTCAATTTCTTTATAAAAGTATTGACAAATTAAACAACTCTGATGTTTACAAATAAAAAAAAAACTATTTTAGATATAAAACAGCGTGTTTCAAAATGATCTTGTATATCTATTGATCTAGTTATAATATGCAGGATAACTGTTATCCTCATGTATTCGCTGTGTTTCCAATGGCCATTTTTAAAAAGATATACATTATCCCATTGTATATTTTTCATTGTTTTCCCAGCAACTATTCACTGAGACTAAAAAATATACGTCAAAGGCAATGCTCAAGCATTATACAGCAAATGATATATAAATGTTTGTATATTTGTGTTTCAATATGTCTTCGCCAAATTCAAAATTGACCGTTTAACCCTTACACTGCCGTCCACGGCAATTGCCGTGGATGGGATGTGGCAGATATACACCGCCAACGGCAATTGCAGTGTTATAATTATCACATTATATCAATACTTGGCAACTGACCCATCAATCACCTGATTGGCTGCGACGACCAGCCGACCACCCTAAAAGAATCAGTAAAGCTTCAATTGTCAAGAGGGGAGTATATCAGTTACTGTGAAGAACGTACACTCGTATGTTCTGATTAGCTGAGCAAAGTAGCCACCAGTTCATTTATCTTTTAGGCAAGAGTTTTTATAGTTACAAAGCCATATACATGAGATAAGACATAATTAGTTTTATCATTTTTTCTTGAAGCTTAGCTAAATTATTGCTTAGATTTTTTAGTCTACACGAATGAGCAACGGCTCATATTTTTTTTTTATCGAAAACAGTTTCTTGTTTAATAAAGTTATATGACAAGATTAGAAATATGCATAGGCAGTACAGAATAATACTGAAACACAAGCAATAAAGTCAGGCATGAAAATATTATGCGCAAGATAAAAAATCTCGCTTTATAATGTTAGGGCTACAGTTTTCCTCTTTCCCCATATTTTCTTAGCATGCCTAATGTATAATATACTATTATCATCTCGTGGCACATTAGTAGAAATACTTGGTGAAAGATGTGTTTGAAATCATTTATGCAGTACTTTGCAAAGTGTATATAAACTCGGTCTGTCCACCTTGTTGAAAATTGCGTTATGACGTCACGTCGCCTACAGATTCATGTGGACTTGAGGAGGCGAGCGGGGTCGGCTTTCAGCGACAAACCTGAAATACACACCGTGCTAATATTTCTCTTGTGGGATACAACGCTTTTGTTGGCATGGCTATCTGGGAGCACGTGTGTTGTTTTATGAATCTTTCTGATTTTCACGATCTACATGTTGTGATAGTTATAAGATCCGGTTGTCACTGAGAGCCTCTCTTGTCAACTGGCCTACTAGAGTTGCTATTTCATTCATCATTATTTCATCACAATAGCCATCATCATCAGTATCATCATTACCATTATCCTTACCATCCTCATCATTATCACCGTTATCATTATCAATAATATCATTACCGGCACTATTATTGCCATCCGTCATTGTTAGCGTCAGTACTATTATCATTATAATCATCATTATCATTATGATCATTATAATGGTATTATGGTATTATTGCTATCTTATGTATTCTTTTTGTATTAGGTCACACATAATTAGCGGTAATGACGGATACTTGGACCCAAATCAGCATTGGCCAAAAGCGACGAAGTGATCAAACTTAGCTATCATCACCAAGAAGAGCGCGGATGGCAATTCTGGATCATATGATGACATGAATCACGATCATCGAGCAGAAGACAGCAGTGAGACATCGGTGCATTGGGGAGAGAGTATGAATGGAATTCGAGTGAGGATGAAGGAGTTGCACCGACCCCCATACCACCTGACACGAACCCCTGCTGCGACAATGTGGGTTTTTCTTCCTGGAGTGATGGTCATGATTTTGAGCCTCACATTCATCATTTTGACTCTAGCTCATCAGGCGTGACTTCAGTTTTTTTTTCTCTCTCCCGTTGGACCTGTAGAAGATACGTGACGTGTTTATGATGATAAAGGAACGGTACAGCCGGTTTTTCAAACCCTTCTGCAAGCTGGTAATAGACGAATCGCTTGTGCTATTCAAGGGACGTCTTATTTTCAAGCAGTATATGCAGACGAAAAGGAACCGATGTGGAATCAAATTGTTTGTCTTGTGTGATTGTGAGACTGGTATTGTAGTGCACATGATCCCATACACCACAGGTACCAACCAGCATTGATTACAATCGAAATGACCCTCACGGAAGCACCGGGAGCATAACTCTGCTTGCACCATGCATGGAGAAAGGCCACGTTTTGTATATAGATTCCTATTATTCAATTCCTCCAGATTTGTCCCGTTTTCTGCACAACAAAGGGGTAGGAGGATCCTGTGGTACAGCAGCTCGAAAGACACGAAAACCCATGCCTCCACTTTTCGAGGCACACAAAACTAGAAGTGAGGACCACAACATTCAGAAGTGGGGAAAGATCATGGTAATGCAGTGGCATGACAAGCGTGAAGTCATTATGCTGTCAATCCTGCATATCGGAAAAATGATGACTACAGGGAAGGTGAATTACAGGACAGGTGAAGTAATATAGAAACCAGACCTTGTGATTGACTACACGGCAAATATGCGTCTTGTTGACAAGGCCGACATGATGGTCAGCTTTGTGGAATGTGTGAGGAAAACTGTGCTCAGTGCCTATAACTTCAGGCTGATAAGGAGTGGCAACAGACCAACGTCTCTGAAGAAATTCACGTATGCAGTGTCGTACCAATTGCTGGACAAGTACGGAGAACAAAGTTCACCACACCCAGGCCAGGCCGCCACTCGCTACTTCCAAACATGCCTGTACAGCGTGGGTACAGAGGCACTACCTGGAACCTCTCTCACCCCCAGCACCTACTGCTGCCTCAACAAAACGTACAAAAAGACAAAGGGATCGCCACGTTTGTATGAGCACCATCCTGCGACCAAGGAAAAGAAAATCAACATCTTACTATTGTAAAGAGTGCAATGCAGCACTCTGCCCAGGGAAATGCTATACGCAGTACCACACTCTTCGAACCTATTGAGTGCTAGAGTACTGAAAAAGAAATATCTTTTGTGGCTACACGCCAAATGACGCATCATTCCATTTGTAGAATGTGTACTTGTATTGAATGTGGTGCTGACTAAAGTTTATCCCCCACCCTCTCTCTCTCCACACTAGCTTTCCTTCCTAAATTTCTTGTTGCATTTCTTTTTTCTTCAGACATTTACTCCTGTCCTTCCTTTCCTCTCCTCACCCCTTTACTATATATCCTCTCCCTTCACTTCTCTTTCCTCTCTCATCTCCTCATTCCGCATTATTGATGATGAATTATATATTCCTGCTGTCCACTTGCTACATGATCTTATGGTCTAAATGAAAAGGTCTAAAGGAGTTATTACTATAATGAAAATTATGTGTTTGGTCTTATCATATTTTCATTCCAGTTTTCACTCATTTAATATCAGTTTTGATGCATTGAAAATTGTTAATTTCTCGTCTGTCTGTATTATTTCCTTCATGATATAATGTATGTTATTTGCATTGGTATGTATTGTAATTCCTCTCCCTACTACTAGAAAGGGATGGCAGTAGTTATTACTGTATTGGAAGTTATCATTTTCACCTTTTACTAATTCTTATTGTATTGGAAATGATAATTTCTAAAGGTGTATTTCTTTATATCTATAATTTGAAAATGTAAAATCAATCTACGAATCTGAACTACGTCACCCTCTAGCATTTCTTTAGCTTATTGCCAATCATTTGTCGTTGAAATGTGTGCGCTACGGAGACAGATGCGCTCCCTTCTCTCTCTCTCTCTCTCTCCAGATAATAGGTACTGTATCCAAGGACAGAGGGAAATAGTATGAGTGAGTAAATGAACAGCAAAGTGTGTGAGGAAGTTTCGTTGCATGAATCTCTCTCTCTCTCTCCATCCCTCTGCACCTTTTTCCAACTTTCCTCCCTCTCCCTTTATCTCTCTCTCTCTTTCTGCTCTAAGGCAAATGTTCTGCGCTAGGATGGGTGAAGAAATATAGCAGAGTGGGTGGCAAAGGCCTACTTTATATTGCTCACTCTGTATGTCATGTCGACATGAGTGTTGTAGTCGCTGAAAGCCGGCCCTCCTTTCAACCCTCATTTCGTTTCGTTTCCTCTCTCTTTTTCCTCTTTCATTATATTTTTGTTATATTTGTTTGTCGTGTTCTGCAGGAATAACGTATTACAGGGAAATACTTTATTTGATGGAAAGGTATTCATATGAATTTTTGGTTTATGAGAGTATCGGGTCCAGGAATAAAGTTTCATATCCTAACGTTTCATTTTTCCATCATTATCATCGGTTCAGGGGTGATACACACACACACACACACACACACACACACACACATACACACACACATATATATATATATATATATATATATATATATATATATATATATATATACTTATATATTATTCAAAACAGGCATGTTCATTTGTTTTTCAACGGCATATTCCCCTCGAAATTAGTCAAGATCTAAATTCAGTATGACGACATAATTTAGCCAATCATATTCGAACACTGCCGTCGAGTTGCCAATAGCCCATTTTCACCCAAATTATTCCAATATTTCGCCTTATTTTTCCAAACAACAGTATGCATAAGCATGGCTATTTTTTACTATATCAATTACATAGTAAACATCGTTTTGGCAAGACAAAAACTAAATGAAGCAATGATAATGCTTTTACCCTGAGCTAAAAAGTTGATGTAACAATGCGCAAGAATACGGCAGTGTGGTTAACTAGCATCGTCGCCACCAATGTTGTTCGCATTACAAAAGCCAGCAATTTCGAGGAGGTATGCCAAACCAGTAGGACAACAAAAGGCGTCACAAAGACGAGAATGGACATCAGCGATAAGCCTGACATTAATTAAAGTCGGTGTCTATCGGGTTCCGTGATTGGGACCTAACAGGTTATACGTACATGCATGCATCGGGGAAACTTCATGCGAGCTAAAAATCCGGATCCGAGATCATCAGTACAATGTCCGCCATATCATCACAAGGAATGCGTGTGTGGCACACAAGAACAATAACAACATCCGTTTGTTGGAGCGGGAAACGGCAGCAGAGCTACTGGTACACGAGACAGCCCGACAAGACACAAAAGAGAATTTCTGGGAGCAGTCATCAATCATAGCCAGGGTGGACGAGGAAGACACTTCGAAACGCGTCGTCAAGTAAGACACAAAGGGCCAAGAAGACACAACTGTTTTGCATTATGAGTCACGGAACATCGAGGCACATTCGCTCACTAACATTTTTCTCTCGAACAAAAGTTCACATAGACACACGCATGCACATTGTATATGTTAGTGCACAAACACTAACATATACAATATGCATGTATGCACATATTTACACCTAAGAATGCTCAAAGTAATCTAATTCACATACTTGGATCAAATCTTTTTTTTTTTTTTTGTATTGTGCAATAACAAAATAATGCATTAAAATCCAGAGTCTGCAAAACTTGTCGAAAACGAATCAAAGCCTAACGGCTTCTTCTTCTGTTGCTGCCGCCACGCCTGCTTCGTGGAAAGTTCGCGGGTTATTAATAAAAGAGACGCTAATCTTTTGCTCCCTCAAAATAGGCAACAAACCCTTTTGGAAAACGGTTAAAGAATATTTTGGTGCCTCCTTGTATCATAATTATCCTGTCTTGTTTCAGTAAAGACTGCATCATCATTCACGGCTCCAGGACTTGGTAAACTAATGACACATATTTTGTATAGTTTCTCCTGTTTATCAAGGAAAACATACAATTACATCCATATACATGCATATCAACTTCACTACACACACGCGCGCGCGCGCGATCGCATGTACGAGAGAGAAGCAACGGCTGTCAAAACTGGGGAATGAAGAAAGATTGAGTCGACAGATAATCAAACTAAAAGTCGTATCAGAAAAGGTAAATAAACTTAAGAGTAAACAGAGTACGGTGGAAGAAAGAAAGAAAGAAAGAAAGAAATAGAATAATGCCAATTAATCAAGGAAGAAGGACGCAAGAGAAAAATGCGTTGGATGGAGTCTGGGTCGAGGCGGCAATCTATCACATAGTTAGTTAGTAGGTAGGGGACTTGCAGGAGAGAAAAGTCTGTGTGTTGTCATCATACCCTCCTCAGAAGCTATCTGCCTGCCATGTAGTACATAGTAGACGTGACTGGGTCGAAGGTAGAGTTTAAGGGTCCGAGCACCTTTGCCTTCATCCCAAGGCCGTGTCCAGCTGTTTCGTGGGACCCTATCGTCACAAAGACGAGCTGACTGTCTGGCTGGCTGCCTAGCTCCGACCACCCAGGCCATCAATTGGTTTATTATTGAATTGATGCCTGGATCCAGATCGAAGAGTGATTCTTCGGTTTCTACACGAATGAGAAGTGCGCGGCCACTGGCCTCCTCCTCCCTCACGGCGACGTCAAGATCGTCGAGGACAAAAGCTGAGGGAACGTCAACAGGGCCATACCCACTCAAACTCTCACTTTCTTGACCCAAAAATTCCCCCTCCCCCCCACACAAAAAACTCTTTGTCTTTGACCTCTATACTGTACTCTCAAACCTACCTCCTCCTCCTCCTCCTCCTCTCTGACCTTCCCCTCACTCACCTTCCTTCGTTCTCATCTTTGAGCACCTCCTTTCTTCCTTATCTTCAGATCAGCAGCCCCTGTGCTGTGCTGTGCTGTGCTGTGCTGTGCTGCGCGTGCCTCCTAACCCCTAATGGTCGGTAGACTCCCTACCACTCACAGAAGACGCATTCCTGACTTGTGGGTCCCGGATGAATCTACACTATCCCTACCTTCCTTCCTCCTCCTCCTCCTCCTCCTCCTCCTCGTCCTCCAATTCTTGCGTTCTTTTGTGGAGTGTCAGTCTTCCATTCTCTCCTACTTCTCATCCTCCACCAAGTGTATGTGGATACAAACTGGGGTTCTACGCAGAGCACATAATTATGCTTTGGCCGGACGCTAGGCAATTTCATTAAACAGCACCGAATAGGACTTCGTGCTGTTTGAAACAAGAAGGCCTTTATAACTTTTTAACACAATTCTTATGTTAAAAAGTCCAGGAGGCGTTGGGCTACACATAAGCACACAGACACACACACACACACACACACACACACACACACACACACACACACACACACACACACACACTCACACACACACGCACGCACCAGGCACACACAAACATCATTTCACTTTTTAAGGGTGACAGTAACTACCTATAGTAAACAAAAATGCAGAGGTCATAACGCAAACTCGAAGCTCACGAATGAGAGGCCACGACGCTAACCACACCAGGTACTACTAAGGCACCGGGAGGGTAGCATCACGAACAGAAATGGGGCCAGTCAAGTAAACAAAGACAGAAAAAGAGGAGGAGGTGGAGGAAGAGGATGCAGAAGAGAAGGATGAGGAAGAGGAGAAAGATGAGGAGGTGGAGGAGGAAGAAGAAGAGGAGGAGAAGAAGGAGGGGGAGGAGAGGAGGAGCAGAAAGATGAGAGGAGGAGGTGGAAGAAGAGAGGACGAGGAAGAGGATGAGGATGAGGGCGGGAGTCAGTCAGTCTCTTGTATCCTCCTCCTCCTCCTCCTCCCCGTCATCCTAAAGAGAGCCCCCCACCCCGATCCCTAGCTAAGCCTGACCACCAGGAATCCCTTCTTCGGATTCAGCAATAGCCTTGGTGGAGTCACTATGGGGGCCCCCAGAGGAGCCGCGGGGGCCCCCAGAGGAGCCGCGGGGGCCCCCCCTGGGAGCCGTGGGGGCCCCCAGAGAAGCGCCAGAGGGGCCCTCATAGGAGCCACTGGGGCCCCCAGAGGAGCGCCAGAGGGGCCCCCAGAGGATCGTCGGCGGGGGTCCCCAGAGAAGGATCGGTGGGGGCCCCCAGAGGAACGGCAGGGCCCCCCAGAAAAGCGCCAGAGGGCCCCTCAGAGCAGCGGCGGGGGCCCCCAGAGGAGCGGCGGGGGCGCCCAAAGGAACGGAGGGGGGGGGGGCAGAGGAGCCGCGGGGGCCCCCAGAGGATCATCGGCGGCGGCCTGTCGTTACAAATTATACATCTCGATACAATGTAGTCTACGCTTCTTTGCCGTTTCGTCTCTTGGCATCGTATCGGTAGTCGATATTGTAGAGTCAGTCAGCCTTACGAAAGTGTCCCCCAAGCACCCTCACCACTGAGGTCATTTTAGAAACATTTTGAAAGAGAAATGCATCTGAAAGTTCCTGTGATTAGAGGTTGCACCGTTTCTAACGAATTTCTTATATCCTGAGAAGTGATGCCGCATGAACGCCTCTCAATCCTCATCGGATATCATATCGTCCGAACACTCCAATCTGTCAAACATATCGTCACTGTATTCGAGTTGTTTATCGTTCTCTAGAGTTGATTTGAAGGCGACCACCTTCCTTTGGAACTCGTGTATAGACGCCGCTTTCACCTCAAAGGTCTTGGTATCAGCGTACAACCACCCAGGGAACGTTTTACTTAGCCTATTTAGCTGCCAACACCTTATCTTCTTGGAACGTCTTCTTCGTTACACCCTTGGTAGCCATTAGCCATTTCCATAGGTGCTTCTGTCTATGCCTCTGTCTACGCTTCTTCGCCGTTTCATCTTTTGGTATCGGCTTCGTCGCTATGGGTTCGCCATGGGCGCTTTAGGGCGCTTGAACTGCTCCGCAAGAGGGCGCTTTGTGCTCTGTCTTTCGCTCGCGGCCAATCAATTGTCTCTGTTGCCGTGACGTCAGCGTTTTCGGCCAATCAATCGTCTGCGTTGCCGTGACGTCACCACTCTCGGCCAATCAGTCGTCTCCCTTGCCGTGACGTCACCACTCTCGGCCAATCAGTCGTCTCCCTTGCCGTGACGTCACCACTCTCGGCCAATCAGTTGTCCCCGTTGCCGTGACGTCACGGGGTGTTACCAAAACACCACTGACACAGTTTTGATTTAGTTCTTTTTTCTATTCATACTTAGATTATTATTGTTATCATTATTATTATTATTGTTATTATTATCATCTCATCATCATCATCATTATTACCATCATCATCATCATCATCATCATCATCATCATCATCATCATCATTATTATTATCATTATTATTATTATTATTATTATTATTATTATTATTATTATTATTATTATTATTATTATTATTATCATTATTATTATTATTATTATTATTATCATTATTATCATTATTATTATTATTATCATTATTATTATTATTAAATAAATTAATAAATATTTGTGCTATTACAAACACATACTCATTATATTTATTTCTTCCAGAGACGAAAATTTACACAAAATGGGAAAAAAGTACAAATACAGTCGATCTTTTATACACATTTCTAAATTATTATCTATTGTTTGACTCAAATTTAGGGTATTGTTCGAATGAATATCTAGAAAAAGTGAAGTTTTGTTGGGCTAGCTTATCTGGATACTATATAAATGACAAACACAAATCTATCTAACGTATCTAACATTATATAACATATAAGTAAAATAACATAGAATTAATCTTAGATTTTCCTTGTTTGTTTTGGCTTTGTTAAAGAAAATAATTAATCAAAATTTTTAAACGTAATTTCGCACAAATTTAGCTTGACGCTTGTTCGACGACTTTGTCCGTATGCGTACAAAATATAAATAAGCAAATAACTACATAAACAAATGTTCACAAATAAGATATGTAATGGCAGACGTAGATATACTACATTAGAAATATAATCTACATAAAATGTTTATAATGAAATGCATATATAGTCCATCAACAGAAACAAAACCCAAGTCAAGGTCACCATCCGAACAAACGACTTTTATAACATGTTGCCAT
This sequence comes from Oratosquilla oratoria, assembly GCF_046742065.1. NCBI lineage: Eukaryota > Metazoa > Arthropoda > Malacostraca > Stomatopoda > Squillidae > Oratosquilla > Oratosquilla oratoria. The sequence continues at coordinate 2,801,626 of NC_134788.1, read as the reverse complement.
GTAGTAACAATCTCTTGTTTTTTTCATAAATTTCCAATATTTCTTCTTCTCGTAGAACATACGAAACACAATTATTTTTGTTTCCAATGCTGTTATCATAAAACACCTTGAAACTAGACTAAAGAAAGAAAAATATATACGGTATGTATATATATATATACATATATATATATATACACACACATATACGTATACATATACATTTATACACACACTTTTAGGGTACATTTGGTACGCCTGTCAGGACATCCTCCGTGATTGGCAG
>NC_134788.1:2788861-2796361 GCF_046742065.1 Oratosquilla oratoria | reverse complement strand
GTGTGTGTTATGAATGTGTTATGAATGTTTGCGTGTGTTATGTGTGTGTTATGAATGTTTGCGTGTGTTATGAATGTTTGCGTGTGTTATGAATGTTTGTGTGTTATGAATGTTTGTGTTATGAATGTTTGTGTGTTATGAATGTTTGTGTTATGAATGTTTGTGTGTGGTATGATTGTTTGTGTGTGTAATGAATGTTTGTGGGCGTTGGGGAGGTTTGTGGGCGTTGCGGAGTTTTGTGGGCGTTGGGGAGGTTTGTGGGCGTAGCGGAGGTTTGTGGGCGTTGGGGTGGTTTGTGGGCGTTGGGGAGGTTTGTGGGCGTTGCGGAGGTTTGTGGGTATTGGGGAGGTTTGTGGGCGTTGGGGAGGTTTGTGGGCGTTGGGGAGGTTTGTGGGCGTTGGGGAGGTTTGTGGGCGTTGGGGAGTTTAGAGGGCGTTGGGGATATTTGTGGGCGTTGGGTTGGTTTATGGGCGTTGCTGATTACAAAGGCGGAGCATGCCGACAGGAGACCTTTTGATCCATATCTAGGTCGGATGCAAAAAAAAAAAAAAAAAAAAAAAAATCATAATAATATAATAATAAATAAAAATTATAATAATGTAAATAACAAATAAAATACATAAATAAATGCATAGGTATAGTTAAAATAATAAACAAACAGGTAAATAGTAAATAATAAATTGACATATAACTAATGATAAATGAAAATCAGACAGACAAATGATAACAAAACAAAAACAAATAATATAAGATAAATTATAATCATTACAGCATCTTACTTAGGTGTTTATCTAAATGAATCTAGCTTCGAACTGAAAAACATTGCACTACCTCTGTAGGAAGTTTGTTCCATTTATCAACTACACGGTTGGCGAAGTTGTTCCTACCCACTTCTAAATCAAATCTATTTCCTGACAGTTTGAGACCATTGATGTTTATGAATGTTGAGGACATGGAGTTGGAGGATGTGGAGTCTGACGTAAGAGTAGGTAAGATTGGGGATGAAGGAATAGGCAACGATGGCGAATTCGCCGCTGCCTGCCTGCCTGGCTGGCTGGCTGGCTGGCTGGCTGGCGACCGGGAAAGAGGCGATATACGAGCGTCGACAGGGATCAAGCCGAGCTCTAAAATGAGAGGAAGATACGGAGGGACAATCGAGTCCTGCTAGTTGTTGTTGTTATTGTTGTTATTATTATCATTATTATTATTATTATTATTATTATTATTATTATTATTATTATTATTATTATTATTATTATTATTATTATTATTATTATTATTATTATTATTATTATTATTATTATTATCATTATTATCATTATTATCATTATTATCATTATTATCATTATTATCATTATTATCATTATTATCATTATCATTATTATCATTATTATTATGTACGCATACATGTATACACACACACACATGTATACACACGCACGCGACCAGTTGACAGGAACATGACATAATTATGAGACATAGGGGTCACACGTCCACTCTCAGATTCCACCTCTCTCCCTCCCCGCTCTCTCACTCTCTCTCTCTCACTCTCTCTCTCTCTCTCACTCTCTCACTCTCTCACTCTCTCACTCTCTCTCTCTCTCTTTCTACTTTCTTTCGTTCAAATATTTCTTTATTGCCAATAATTCATGTTTTTATTATTTCCAATATTCATAAAAATGCGCATTTCAAAAGTGAACAAAACAATTATATATGACTCTGTTATCCGTTGCGAATTATGGAATTTTTCAGAATGTTAACATTTCCTAATAACGAGAACTTTTTTCAACATTATATGATTTTTTCCTTGTTGCATTGATATTTACATATATTGTTTTAACAAATTTCTTCTGGTGATACGTCGAAAGAATTATAAAGAATATAATGTGCTAGCAAACATCACTATTAATATTAATCTTAACGGTAGAAGTAATTAAAACATTGTCTTGTTACTTTTGTGCGAGTTTTAATATTCATATACATATAGTTTTAATAACTTCCTCTTGATAATACGTCCACAGAATTATCAAATTGAATTATGCTCCAATAAACAAGTATTGGTTTCTATTTTAATGTAAGAGATGATTAGAATATAGTCACATTTTTGTGATATTATCGTTCAACGTGTGCGACGACTATGACGTCACGCAAGGGGCGAATGCACAGAACAATGCAAATGTGTTCGGGCCGTGACGTAATGTCGCCTTTGAATGAGAGCGAGGAAGATTCAAAGCGGCTTTCTTGTTGTCCAAGACTTTTTGAAATCTTTGTTCTGTTTGTTGTTTTCTGTAGTCGCTAACGAAGTCATTCAGAAAGCCAAAATATATCATCATCATTATTACTATTATTTGATCATGTGTATAAAGCTCTACTAATTGTATTCTAGTGTATTTTACTTAAATTATTACATCAAGATAGTAATAATGGAGACAGCAAGAGACCGTAAGGCCTACACTATGACTGTATTCTACTGTATACAATATATCTATTGTATATATTGTATTCCATTGTATTTATCGTATACTATGATATTTATTGTATCATTCTATTTGTTTTAATCTATTGTATTTTATTGTGTTTTGCTGTATATATTGTATTCAATGTATTGCAATGTTTTTATTGTATTTATTGTGTTTTACTGTATATATTGTAATCAAATGTATTGTATTATATATTATATATTTTTGTATTCTATTGTATTTTTGTTGTATTTGCAGAGGCGGAGGGGATGGATGGGGAGGAGGAGGGGGGGAAGGGCCTCTTCCCCAACGTCATCAATCTGGCCACTCAGGCCAAAATTGTGGCCAACGCTACCTGCGGCTGAAGTGGCCAAGAGGTCAGATTTACAATTATTTGTTTTTATTTTCGATTTTTGTTTAATTTTCATTTTGTGTTTTTAATTTTATTTTTATTTTTGAATAATTATTTATCTAATTTTCTTATTTACATATCTAAATTCTCTCTCTCTCTCTCTCTGGTGACGTCATGACCTCATTCCGGTCTGCTATTATTTTCATTGTCATATCTATCATTACTATTTCCTCTTTGTCCAGTGCTACACTTAGAAACATGCGCTTGCATCTGATTCTAAAATTTGCAAGTTCTTTGTACAAGTCACTTTTACATTTTTTCATCGAATAAGATCCATTCTACGTGATGCGACGTGACGTCATAATGTCGGCATCAGAGCGCGGGAAGATTTTTCGGTCCTTATGTATGGTCATCAAGCGTAGGCAAATTTTTTGTCCCTGATTTTTGGCGATGAAGACATATTTATGTATTTTGAAGACCAAAAACTCGATGGAAATAATCAGGAAACTTAAAAACATATATACAAAATAGCGTTTTTTATCGACGTCACGAAAATAATGACGTCCATGGAGCGCGGTGCATTGTGGGATTAATGTCGTCTTTTCCAATGTGAGCCTAAAAACTATTTTGTCTCTCTTTTCTTTTTGTCAACTGTGCATTAGCACAGTTATATGAATAAGCAATTGTTATACATAAATCATATTTCTACCAACAGCATATTTCCATCAAAATGTAATTTTTTTTCCAAACTCACACTTCTGGCGCATTTCATTTACTGCAAAGTATCTACATTAAATACAATGTCTTCATTTGATTCCTTCTTCCCGAAAGAACCTCATATTGCAAATTATTTGACAAACGTAATTATAAAGATACCAAGTATCAAGATGATACAATGTTAACCATTAAAATTCGCAAACACAATAACAAATGTACCTCCAACCTCTATTTGAATAACGACAATATGACTTCCGTTGCAGACATCTAGACGTTTCTAAGGACATTTCAACAGCATATGACGGAAAGATAATTTGTTGTTTGGAGATTTGAAAAATGAATTATTGTAACCATAGATCAAAATACCGTAGTCAATATTATCCCATTGTCCATAATCCCACATATAATATTCCAGGATGTTGATAGTATTAATAAACGCTATATTTATGTTAAAGTATACTTTCATTTGGTAAATTAAGACAAGAGGACAGGACTCGCAGTAATGGATTTAAACTGGACAATTTTTTATTTAGTCGTTTTAAGAAACGTTTGGACAAATTTATGGACGGGGAAAACAGGTGGTAAAGGACATGGAACTGCCTAGTGTAGGCCACATGGTCTCTTGCAGTCTCCTTCGTTCTTATCCCACTGGGCACCAACCACCGTTGAGAGTTGGTTGGAGTCAGCCTTGGTGAAGATAGCGACGAGCGAGTGGACATGTATAAACGAATCTGCATTTCCCACGAATATTCATTGCAGCACAAAAAGTTAATATTTCATTCATATTTATTTCGATAAAAATTTCAGTATAATTATAGTACAAAAACACAATAATCAATTATCGCCTTAGATGGTTTCAACAATAATGTACGTTACGTTTTGAATATTTTGCGTTTTACATAATTCACTACATAGATTATGCAATTTTGTTGAAACCACCAGTAAGGTGACTATTATTCTATACTTTTTGTACTACATACTCAAACTAATCTAAATATATATACAATGTTAATTTAGGTTTTGTAGATTCGTATAACTTAGTTACATTTCTGGAAACCAATCTTGTAAATGCATTACCAAAAATAAGGATATTAATCACCTTGGAGCTATTTTCAATCCTTAGGATGTAACAATGAACCCAAGAGAATCTCCGTAGTATCCGTGTCGTCATATCCTTCAAGAATTTCAACTCTGTTTCTATAATCTATTGTAAGGTAAATAAAACACAAGCACAACAGTTTTGTTCTTATTTGTTGGCTATTCAGTACAAGTGGCACATCAACTTGGACGCTGGCGGGAGCACACCCAGGACTAGACATTTCAAAAACAGTGACGACTTCTACCGACATGGAAAAGGAATGTTATCTTTTTCCCTACATTTTCCCCCTTTTAGAGGGGATTGGGGAGGCAATTTCTCCTGGAACGGTGCATCAATAATTTGCACGGATTTCTACAATAAATATGCCCCGCTGTATAATAATATTAACTAGTTTTGCAATCTCACAAATACACCATCAACCAAACGCTCTCATCCTAGTCACGTGACCGCCCCATGTAATCAAACTTCCTTTGTCAACTCAACTAAATTACAATAACTATATGCTGCATTGGACTATGTAGTTTTTAACCTGTACAAATTTGAGGGGGGGGGGAGTGCAGACATACACGCTTACTGACAAACCACATATCTGCTTTAATTCAAAGTGGATTGACCCACGTCCAGCTTTCGTATATAATAATGTCGACAAGATGTAATTATTCCAATCCCATTGTCGTACTACATACAATGCACCCTTTTGTGGCGCTCGTAAATACCTCAAAATTTTCACTTTAATCGACACTGCCAACCACCGGGGTTAACTACTCCTACAACTGGTGTGATGTGAAGATAGAATAGGGACGGAGAAATTAATCTCTTTTTCACTCTCCCAAGAGGCTGGTCTACGTTCGTTCAAAAACAAAATTAACGAGTTACTATTATATACACACACACATACGCATATACATATATGTATATATATGCATACATATATATATATATATATATATATATATATGTGTGTGTGTGTGTGTGTATATATATATATTATTGAACTGAAAAATGAAATCAATAAAGAAAATCTACTAGCTACTAAAAATGAAACGGATACACTGTAGCCTATATACATATGTACTGCATATACAAAAACATTCGCGCTATAAGCTAGATAAAAGGAACGATACAGTCTTATTATTCTGGTAATACACAGCACATAGGGAATAGAAACCTAGCTGGCCTGCGATGTACAACAACCACACGACGCCCCCTATAGGCGGCAAATTGAAGAAATCGTCGATTGCAATTTGGGGTGAAAGTCACTCGTCGACAAATGCCAATAATGAATTGTTTTCCACGGACCAAAAAAGAGAGAGAGAGAAAAAAAAACAGTGAGAGGATTCATACAATGTGCCACGATTACCCAGTCTGTTTACATTAAGAGAGAACAGCGAGGGGAAAAACGGAAAAAATAAATCTGCAACTACAATGTAAACAAACAAACAATGCCACATTTCACGAGTCCCACCACCAGACAAATACATAGAAATAGCAGTCGTGACTCAATCCAATATAAAACAGGAAGAAGAAGAATTAGAAATCCACACATGGATGAATATTCATATATATTTCACCAAATTTCAAATAAATACCAAATGTTCTAATGATAATTTTATCCTTTCTTAAATACCTATATATGTTTTCGAGGCTCAATTGCATGTGTATAATAAAGCTACTCCTTATATACCTTAAACATATAAAGAATTTACGTGAATGTATTACAATGGAAAACTACAATCATGTTTTTGCCTGTTGTCAATACATCAGAGCAGTCGGAGTAATGTTGCTTTGTAAATATCAAACTGGCTAAATAAATACGATGCCAGATCATTTCATGCAGCAGCCAACCTCTGCAGCCTGCTGCATTTTGCAAGCAAAAATAAACAATATTTTCACACTAAACATTTGGACTGTACAAAGTAAATAAGGAAAAAAGTCGTAATGCTAAACAATGCTGGTAAAAACTAATCTTTGTGAAATTTCCCGACGCACTTGACCACTCAATAACACAATCAATCCCCGTCTGGTCCAAGTAATTCAACAAATGAAGGGGGGGAGGGACATTGGCCAAGAGTTTGCACGGCGGCCCTCCCTTCCATCTCTCACACAGAAATTTTTTAATTAAACAGAGAGCAGCAGACCAGGCAAATTTGGAATGTACAGTCAATTGACATTCTAACGAAGGCTCCACGATTATGTTTTTTCTCGAGGATAACAAAAGCTTCTTCATCAACAGTTTCATGGGGTGCCCTCAATTTCTTCAGAACAATTACTTCCAATTATCTTTGTTATTCATGATTTTATCTTCTCGTTCTTGGTGTAGGTTGATAACAAATCTTGATTCTTTTTTTCTCCCTCGAGTCGTTTCACCAATTAGTTAGAGGGCAGGATAGTTAAGAGGGGGGAGAGGAAGGAAGGGAGGGAGGGAGGGGAGATTTAGGGGTTTAGTGGAAGGAAAGAGTGAAATGGAAGGAAGTTATTAGAGTTATGAGAGATGTGGGGCACACCCACCCACTTGCTTGCTTGCTTGCTTGCTTGCTCGGTTGTTAGTTTTTAGTCTTTTGGACTTCTTCTTTTTTCACCAAAAACCATCTATGTATGTATGTATAGATGTATGTATGTATGTATGTATAGATGTATGTATATATGTATGTATGTATGTACTTCTCAAGTAACCTTAATCTCAACTCGCTTATAAGAATGACAATAAAGATAAAAATAGCAAAAAGAAAAAAAAAACTAATAAACAAATTGTTTGATATTACAATATACTATTTTAATTTTAATCTATTTCAATTTTTCTACACCGAAATGAGGGGGAGAAACAAATGTGGAAAGAAATGATCTGTGAGTAGACAGACAGACAGACATCCACC
>NC_134788.1:2726361-2783861 GCF_046742065.1 Oratosquilla oratoria | reverse complement strand
TTCTCCATGTTCTTATGTTATTCTGCTCTTCTTATGTTCTTATGCAAGTTCCCAAAGTCCTGCCTGGCCACCAGACAGGTGGTAATGGAAATTAAACTCCCAAGTGTAGGCCCTATGGTCTCCTGCATCCTCCTCCCTTCTTTTCAACATCTCCGAGTGGTGGACTTTGAGACTGTGCTGCGGACAAGGGGGGCCTTTGCACGAGTCACTTCCTCGAGTTCACGGGGGGGACCATTTGGCCCTTGGGATTCCACAGGATCTGCGGAACGACCAACACTGTGAGTAGTAGACTTCCAGTCAGACGCCCGACTCATCCCAATCTCCACTTACCGGTCAGACGCCCGGAAGACGGGTTGCCGTCCCCTCTGTCTGGCTGCCGATGATGGGTCGCCGCCCCCTCTGTCTGGCTACTGAAGACGGGTCGCCGCCTCCTCTTTCTGGCTGCCGAAGACGGGTCGCCGCCCCCTCTGTCTGGTTGCCGAATACGGTTCGCCGCCCCCTCTGTCTGGCTGACGAAGACGGGTCGCCACCCCCTCTGTCTGGTTCTCGAAGACGGACCACCACCCCCTCTCTCTGGCTGCCGAAGACGGGTCGCCGCCCCCTCAGTCTGGTTCTCGAAGACGGATCACCACCCCCTCTGTCTGGGTGCCGAAGACGGGTCGCCGCCCTCTCTGTCTGGCTGCCTAAGACGGGTCGCCACCCCTCTTTCTGGCTGCCGAAGAATGGTCGCCGCCCCCTCTGTCTGGCTGCCGAAGATAGGTCGACGCCCCCTCTTTCTGGCTGCCGAAGACGGGTCGCCGCCCCCTCTGTCTGGCTGCCGAAGACGGGTCGCCGCCCACTCTTTCTGGCTACCAATGACGGGTCGCCGCCCCATCCTTCTCGCTGCCGAAGACGGGTCGTCGCTCCCTTTTTCTGGCTGCCGAAGACGGGTCACTGCCCCCTCTGTCTGGCTGCCGAAGACGGGTCGCCGCCCCCGCTTTCTGGCTGCCGAAGACGGGTTGTCGCCCCCTTTGTCTGGCTACCGAAAACGGGTTGCCGCCTCCTTTCTCTGGCTGCTGAAGACGGGTTGCCGCCCCTTCTGTCTGGCTACCGAAGAGAGGTCGCCGCCCCCACTGTCTGGCTGCCGAAGACAGGTCGCCGCCCCCTCCTGAATGCTGAAAACGGGTCGCCGACCCCTATGTCTGGCTGCCGAAGACGGGTCGCCGCCCCCTCCTTCTGGCTGCCGAAGACGGGTCGCCGCCCCCTCTGTCTGGTTGTCGAAGACGGGTCGCCGCCCCCTATTTCTGGCTGCCGAAGACGGGTTGCCGCCCCCGCTGTCTGGCTGCCGAAGACGGGTCCATGCCCCCGCTTTCTAGTTGCCGAAGACGGGTCGCCGCCCCCTGTGCCTGGCTGCCGAGGACGGGTCACCGCCCCATCTGTCTTCCTGCCGATGATGGGTCGCCGCCCCCTCCTTCTGGCTGCCGAAAACTGTTTACCGCCCTCTCCGTCTGGCTGTCGAAGACGGGTCGCCGCCCCATCTGTCTGGCTGCCGAAGACGGGTTGCCGCTCCTCGTTCTGGCTGCCGAAGATGGGTCGCTGCCCCTTTCTTCTGGCTGCCGAAGACAGGTCGTCGCCCCCTCTGTCTGGTTGCCGAAGACGGGTCGCCGCTCCCTCTGTGTGGCTGCCGAAGATGGGTCGCCGCTCCCTATGTCTGGCTGCCGAAGACGGGTCGCCGCCATCTTTTTCACACGGGCAAACCAGGTTTGAAAAACGGTTTGTCAAACATCTTTAAAAAACGTTCACACGGTCAAACCAGGTCTGACAAATAGTTTGTCAAACGGGTTTGAAAATTCATTCACACGAGCAAACTAGGTTTGGCAAGCGGCTTGTCAAACGTGCTTGAAAATGCATTCACACGGTCAAACCAGGTTTGAAAAACGGTTTGTCAAACGTGTTTGAAAACACATTCACACGGTCAAACCAGGTTTGAAAAACGGTTTGTCAAACGTGTATGAAAAACTGATCTCACAGTCAAACCAGGTTTGACAAACGGCTAGTCAAACGTTTTTGAAAATACATTCACACGAGCAAACCAGGTTTGAAAAAGGTTTGTCAAACGTGTTTGCAAGACCGTTCACAATATCAAACCAGGTTTGACAAATGGTTTGTCAAACGTGTTTGAAAACACATTCACACGGGCAAACTAGGTTTGGCAAGCGGTTTGTCAAACGTGTTTGAAAAACTATTCACACGGTCAAACCAGGTTCGAAAAAATGTTTGTCAAACGTGTTTGAAAACACATTCACACGGTCAAACCAGGTTCGAAAAAATGTTTGTCAAATGTGTTTGAAAACACATTCACACGGCCAAACCAGGTTTGATAAACTGTTTGTCCAACGTGTTTAAAAATACATTCACACGGTCAAACTAAGTATTTTTGCTTGGTGTGAAGATGAAAATCGACTCCATTTTCCCTATTTGAAGGAGAAAATCCCCGGCATTTTTGCTTAGTGTGAAGATGGAAATCGACGACAGTTTTGCCTAGTGTGAAGATGGAAATCAACGATATTTTTGCCTAGTGTGAATGAGGAAATCGACGGTATTTTTGCCTAGTGTGAAGATGAAAATCGACGGAATTTTTTACCTGTGTGAAGGAGGAAATCGACGGTATTTTTGCTTAGTGTGAATCTGAAAATCGACGGCAGTTTTGCCAAGTGTGAAGATGGAAATCGACGGCAGTTTTGCCTAGTGTGAAGGAGGAAATCCACGGTATTTTAGCCTAGTGTGAAGATGAAAATCGACTGCATTTTTGTCCTGTGTGAAGGAGAAAATCGACGGTATTTTTGCTTAGTGTGAAGATGAAAATCGACGTCAGTTTTGCCCTGTGTGAAGGAGGAAATCGACGGTATTTTTGCCTAGTGGGAAGATGAAAATCGACGGCATTTTTGCCCTGTGTGAAGGAAAAAATCGACGGCATTTTTGCTGAGTGTGAAGATGGAAATCGACGGCATTTTTGCCTAGTGTGAAGGAGGAAATCGACGGTATTTTTGCCTAGTTGTGTAGATGGAAATCGACGGTATTTTTGCCCTGTGTGAAGGAGGAAATCGACGGCATTTGTGCCTTGTGTGAAGATGGAAATCGACGGTATTTTGGCCGAATGTGAAGATGGAAATCGACGGTGTTTTTGCCTAGTTTGAAGATGGAAATCGACGGTGTTTTTGCCTAGTTTAAGACGACGTGAAAGGGAAATCAAGATGTCATGGTCATGGGAGCGAAATTTCCAGGTCAGCACGTGGCCTTACGTAACACTGAACGAAACATTCTGAGAAAGCCGTGCAGAGAAAAATGTTTTAAGAATATAGAAAAGACGATGAATTTTGACAATTGTGTTCTTATTAAAACTGAGCGAAACATTCTGAGAAAATCCTTAAATACATGTAAAGAGAAACGTTAAAAGACAATGAATCTTGACAATTGTGTTGAACGAAACATTCTGAGAAATCTTTTAAACACGTGGAGAGAAAGATGTTTTAAAAATATAGAAAATATGATGGATTTTGATGCGACGTGACGTCATAACGTCGGCATCAGAGCGCGGGAAGATTTTTCGGTCCTTGTGTATGGTCATCGCGCGTAGGCAACTTTTTCCTTGACTTTTGGCGATGAAAACATATTTCTGTATTTTGAGGACCAAAAACTCGATGGAGATAATCAGGAAACTTAAAATGTATATATACAAAAATAGCGTTTTCTATCGACGTCATGAAAATAATGACGGCAATGGAGCGCGGTGCATTGTGGGATTAATGACGTCTTTCCCAATGTGAGAATCTAAGAATTAGTGTTTTTGTCATCTATGCATGAGCACAGTGGTATGATTATTAAGCAGTTGTTACACATAGATTATATTTCCGACAACATATTTCCACCAAAATGTAAATATTTCTTTTCCAAACTCACCCTTTCTGGCGCATTTCATTTACTGCAAAGTATCCAAATTAAATACAAGGTCTTTATTTGATTCCTTCTTCCCTAAAGAAACTAATATTGCAAATTAATTGACAAAAGTAATTATATAGATACCAAGTATCAAGATGATATAATGTTAATCATCAAAATTCGCAAACACAGTAGCAAATGTACTCGTGCCTCCAACCTCCTCCATTTGAATAACGACAATATGACTTCCGTTGCAGACATCTAGACGTCTCTAAGGACATATTCAACAGCATATGACGGAAAGATAATTTGTTTTTTGGAGATTTGAAAAATTAAATTTTGTAACCATATATCAAAATCCCACGAATCAAAATGCCATAGTCAATATTATTCCTTTGTTCATAATCGCACACATAATATTCTAGGATGTTGATAGTATTAATAAACACTATATTCATGTTATGGTATGATTTAATGTGATAAATCTATTAATGAATATAGGCCTAGGTTAATTGGCGTGGGATTTTAACCAATGGGATTATGACCTTATGGGACTGCCATGGATTCGACACAGACAAGGTCATCATATTTAGACAACAGGTCAGGACTCGCAGCAATGGATAAATTTAGATTAAGTTGTTTTAAGAAACGGTTAGACAACTTTATGCATGGGGATGACATGTTTTAATGGACATGGAACTGCCTAGTGTAGGCCACATGGTCTCTTGCAATCTCCTTCGTTCTTATACTCTTATCACACTGGGCGCCGACGACCGTTGAGAGCTCGTTCGAGTCAAAAACGACTTCGGTTACAAAATTCAAATTTTCAAATAATATATCCGTTTCATCTAGCAAAGACGAAGGATGAACTAAGAGATTGTGTACACCTAGACACGGATGTTATACACACTGTTGAATTGTTCTTAGGGATGTCTAGGTTTCTGTAATAAGCCAAGTCGTATCATTCTAGTTATATTCAAATTGAGGTTGGAGGTAGGAGGATGTCGGAGGAAAAATAGCCCAGTGTGATTGATAATAACCCTCCTGGAGGTCAGCAGCCAGTCGGCCATATTGGATTTGCAAGTCTGTACCTAGATGCTACGCAAGTTTGACGATAATTATTAAAAGATCAAACTATTTGTAACGAAAATTCCCTTAACGATAAGAACTATATAATAATGAAAATAATTATATATATTTTGGGATCCGGCGAATTCACCGACAATAATTCATTGACACGCTCAATTCATCCATACACACAATTCATCGAAAAATAAAAATATTCTAATTTCAAATATATAACTGGGTTGTGTTTTCATCCTTTATCAACAGTGGGATAAAAAAAAAATTGTTAGGTTAGGGCTAGGTTAGGTTACGAGTAGGTTGGATGAGGGTTATGCTTAGTGTTATCAACTTTACAACCGAAGAATCGCAAACCCAGTATGATGGCCCACATGAAGAATTGTCACCCTGTTGAAGACTGTGGTGACGATTCTTCGTGTGATCCCATTTTTCTTGATATTATCCACTGCAGACATTTTTTGTTTTATTGTAGAGATTATATCGAGAAGGATTTGATCAACTTTGCCAACAACAACAACAACCCTGGCGTAGTGGTGTACCTAAAACCTCTTTTACATTGGAGCTTAAACTCAGGAACCTTGCAAAGCATGATGGCCCCACCCACACCTGCAGCAGCAGTGGCAAACCTAAGACCCTCATACTCCTGGTGCAGTAACAGCTCTCCCCCTAATCCCTTGTAACAAAAACACTGTTACCTGTATTATTGACAAAAAAAAAAGAAGTCATTTTGTTCCCTTTGAAGAGCTGGAGTTCTTCTTAGCTTAATGAAATTTACTGGTGTTAGCCTGAATTAAAGATGTTATATTTAATGACATGCGCAGAGAATTCACTTCTGAAAGCCTGCCTGCCCCCACACCAATGTTCCCTCTTAATTCTTTGCTGTGAGTGAGAGCACAGAAATTTGGTTGTGTGCAAATTTTGCCTTCTTTGCAAAGTAAGTGTGCACTTATGTGGGTCACCATACTGACTGCAGAACATAGTACGAAGGATCTCAAGACATGTGATTTTATGAAATTGACAAATTCTCAAAATCACCTTTCTTTTGGTTTAGATTGTTATGAAATTATACAATTAATTTCTTTAATTAGACTTTTTCAATTTCATCTTGAAAACCTTGTGTGCACACATTTTTTCCCCTTTGTGTACTATCTGTAAAATGTGTGTGCATTCGTGCATGCACATGCACACAGCTTAGAGGGAACATTACCCCCCTGCACCCCACTTGTCCTGCAGCATAGTAATTGAGCAAACCAAGAAATCAATTTGAAATGTGATTATGACTGAGACGTATTTTTAAAGGAAATGTATCTAGAATATACGATCTTGACAATTTGTTGATTTATTATTATTATAATTTTTTTTTGTCTACTCATGGCATATTACTAATTAGATCTATGATTTCAGTAAATGGAGGAGAGCAGTATACATAAATACCCATGATCTGAATGGGGAGGAGTTAGTTTGCAAAGTGGGTCGAGTACATGAAAGCGTGGGCGGGCGATCAGGGTACCCAGTGGAGCGTCTCCGCAAATATTAACACACAGACTTCCCATCAATACAGCGAGCGACCCTGGACACCATGGACGCATCAACACCCAGCGGTCAACACTTTACCAGCTGTTTAAGTAGTTCAGGAGCTTTTTACACCGTTCAAGAGAGGGAGTGAACCTGATGGGACGTCCTAGGATGAGATGGATGGATGGGGTGAAGGGGGCTTTGGGGAAGAGGGGAATGTCTGTTGAGGAAGGACGGGAGAGGACAGAAGACAGGGGTGAATGGAGAATGGTTGTATATGGAAGATGTTGTGATGCATGAGGTGGAATGGACGGGGGGATGGGTGGTGAAGTAGTGTGTGTGAGCAAAATTTTGACGCAGCCCGAAGGTATTTCTCCCCGTCCTCTCCTTTATATGGGGGGACGGAGAGGGGGGTCGCCGATTTAATGAAGCGGCCTTGCTGTGGATGTGATGTGTCCTGCGACACTGCTCTTGACCCAAGGCAGTGGACAAGGTGCAGGGATGACCCGCCATCTAGGAGGTGCTAAGATGGGAGGGAGGGTGAATGGGTGTGGAGTGTTTTCGGGGATGGAATGGGAAAAGCCTTGGTATATGTATGTATGTATGTATGTATGTATGTATGTATGTATGTATGTATGTATGTATGTATGTATGAGTTTATCTATACACCTTTTAATTTTTTCTTTTGTTATATTTACCGTAGTAAGTTTACCCTAGACTTTTCACAGGTTTCAGTTTGGAATTCACTTTGAGGTGTTTCGTTTACGAATACCGAGCTAAAATAATTGTTTAAGATATTACCCATTCCTTCATTTGAATATTCAAGTTGACCGTCAGCAGATAATAGTAGACCAATGTGATTCCTAACAACCTTTTTATCTCTAATGTAACTATAGAATTCTTTGGGATTCTCTTTGGATTTATCAGCAATGTTCATTTCGTATTGTCGTTTTCTTTTTCTTATTGTCTTTTTTAAATCTCTCTGTATTGATACATAAATTTCATAGTCATTAGATGCACCCGAGCACTTATATTTCTTACAAGCCTGTCTCTTTTTAGCAATACTTTTTTCAGTTTCTTTGTCGAGCCACTTTGGGCGAGCCTGATTTGGTGGACGTCTGTCCTTAAAAGGAATGTAAGTTTGAATCATCTTAGTGAGCGTATTTTGAAATATTTCCCACATCTGATCTACAGGTCTTTCGTTTAATTTTGCCTCCCAATCTGTAAGCTGAAGCTCCTGACGTAATCCTATGAACTGAGCTTTACTGAAATCGGGTATTTTAGAAACACAAGTATCTATTCTAAAAAAAAATTAGGAGTTTGAATCTAATTAAGATGTGATCGCTATTTGCAACAGATTCACTGACTTCTACATCAGTTACCATGCTTTCGCGGCTAGTGATCAATAGATTGAGTAAGTTTTCATATCTTGTGGGCTCTTTTATATGTTGAATTAAGTAATTGTCACCAAGAAGATCAATCAAGCGACTATCTATATGGCCATGTTCAAGGGTCATCCAATCAATGTCAGTAAAATTGAAATCACCCATTATCAATAAATCCCGGTTGCAGAAACTAGACAGTTCTTGAAATAACAGTTTGTCGTCTGCTAATGATAATGTCTTTGGCCTATATATTACACCTATATTCATTTTTTGTCCATTTGTTTGGGTTAAATCAACCCACAAACTATCATATGCATCCTGTTTCACTTTCTCTAAAACACAAGCATGAACATTGTTTTTAACGTACAACAGAACACCCCCACCTTTTTTTTTTGGTTTCTATCCTGATGAAAGTATTTAAATCCCGCAATATTAAATTCAGCTTCGAACTCTGTACCATTTAACCATGTCTCAGTTATTCCTATCATATCGAGATTTTCGCTTTTGACATACGCCTGTATTTCTTGAAATTTGTTCCTAATACTACGAACATTAAAGTACATGGTTTTAAGAAACTCGTGATTATTTCTTTTTGACACATTTTGAGTTTCAATATCATGTCTTACATTATCATTTTGTTTTTTATTTATATACCTTGCTCTATATTATTATTTGGTCTTTCATTGACATTCAATGCCTCATTAACATTTCTTCCATCAAAATGAACACTTCCAATGTAGCAAGTAGCGTATAAATTGGAGATGAGGCAACGCTACTCTCAGAACAACGCTCCAATGTAGCGAAAAAAAATATATATATGTGGGAACGCGTGGGCAAAACATACGCTCGCGCTTATGTATGTTAAAATCTTGTACCAATTACTAGTTATTGGGGTAACGGCCGTTACTGGATGTAATAATCGCCCATCCCAAGAACCCAATGTTTAGGAGAAAGACATGAGGAACCTAAGGAAGACGTTATTTGGGTAAAAGTAGCTATTCGTTGCTAATATAGCTATTCGTTGGAAGCGTAGGTTAATAACAATAACAAATATGGCTAATTCTTAGTTCAGTGCCGCAATCCCTACATAGAAGGTAGAATCTGTGTGTTTGTTATTTGATAGTATGCGTTATTTTTTTAGACGTCTTCTGCAACAGTCATTACTCCATGTGTAAATTCTGCCCACCCAAAAACCCCGATTTCCCACATTTCCCCCCAGATCGTTCAGGAGGAGAGGTAGGCCTAAGTGCATTACTTTAACAATTAATATATTAAAAACTACTCAATTGCGCAGGAAATGAAGTACACCATCGTTCATATCACAACATTTATCACACATGAGCCAGATATCAAGTTCTATGGTTGGGTGAATCGGTAAATTGTCCCCAATGATTTCAGCGCCCATTACATGATGATAGGTACCCCCACAAAATTAAAAAAAAAAAATTAACCTTTATATTATTGTTGCATATGAAAGACAACTTTATTAGAAACAAAATGCTTTTTAAATTTTTGAAATAGCTTGAAAAATAAGGGAGATACGATTTTTTGAATTATTTTCTTAGCCCGACTTTACCATAACAAAGTGTTAGAATTAAGGGTGGTAATTTGTAAAGATTTCGGTAAAGAAATACACATTAACTCTAAACCACTGGTCCAATTTTATTAAAATTCGGAATACTTGGGTTTTATGGATCAACAAATCACATGAGCATGTCAAAAACAAAGTGAGACATCTCCATCATACCATATTTGCCTTTTCATGGCAACCATGAAGCTGTCGCTAAACGCCGACCGACGCCGACCAAAACCACACAATCACGGTTTTTGCTCAAATGCATAATTTATATATAAAAAATAGCACATGGTTGCATTATTTGACCTATTTTCTTTAAAATGGATAATTTCCACGTAAAATGATCGAAGAGAAGTTACGTTTTTATCCTCTGAAAAATTATCAGCCGGCAACCAACGCCGACGAAACCCAAACAATGACGTTGGTTGCCGGTTGATAATTTTGTAGAGGATAAAAACGTAACTTCTCTTTGATCATTCTACATGGAAATCACACATTTGAAAGAAAATAGGTCAAATAATGCAACCATATGCTATTTTTTATATATAAATTATGCATTTGAGCAAAAACCGTCATTGTGTGATTTTGGTCGTCAATGGTAATAGTAAACAAAATCGAACGCGAACTGGACGCATCAGATTCATGGTAGAAGTAGAAGTAGTAGTAGAAGTCTTCTACTACTACTACTAGACTAGACTAGTAGTAGAAAGTAGTCAAGTAGTAGTGTGTGTCAAGACTAGTAACTAGTCTTGACACTTCTCATGGACATGGCATGATGGTGATGTGTAAACAACAACAAACACGAACTTGAGGCATCAGATTCATGGGTGATATAGCTAAATTCCGGGGACTTTAGCTCAAACACGAATAAGTCAATGATATTAAGCTTCTCAATTCCGGGAGAAAATAGGTTGAAAAACTTGTTTATGTAACTTAAAATTATGTTTAGACATTCCTTACCTTAATATTTTTACTCGGAAAACTATGTTACCGAGTTTGATAACCAAATTTCCGTTTAAGTCGCTGAAAAATTGTTTCTATTTCAAGAATTAGCCTTACACTTGCAAAACAACAAGGTAATTTGAATATCATGCGCAAAGCGCGGGAAGCATTCAAATTGAACTAAACAAAAGCTAGTGGGCCGCAACATTTGGCCATGAAAACAACACATGATCGACAGTGGCGCCGCGCGCGGATTCCGGGGTACCTACATGATGGTTATAAACTAGTCTATTCCATTTGTTGATCACTGTTGTAAATCAGGTCTTGTCTATTTCCTTCTTAAACCTAGTCAGATTTGTACAATTTCGTTCCATTTTCTACTATGGGTCCTGCCCTGCTATATGATAATCTTGACCCATTTTGATATAATTATTATTATATGATATCACGTTGCCATCTTTGTTTTTCCAGTTTAAGTTAAGGTGCATAAACATCTCTACGTAACAGATTGTTGCCCAGTTCTTCAATCAGCAGTTTTGAATATATTGATATAT
This sequence comes from Oratosquilla oratoria, assembly GCF_046742065.1. Classification (NCBI taxonomy): domain Eukaryota; kingdom Metazoa; phylum Arthropoda; class Malacostraca; order Stomatopoda; family Squillidae; genus Oratosquilla; species Oratosquilla oratoria. The sequence continues at coordinate 2,772,888 of NC_134788.1, read as the reverse complement.
GCTAGGAACAATATCTAACAAATCCTATATTAGCAATCAAACCCCACATATCTTCAAAACATAACCGATGTTCGTAATCGGCTTATTATGCCTGTGAGCAAGACTTTTATTTTACACATGCCCAATCCCGGATGAAAAAAAAAAAAAGAAAAAACCACCAGTACCGCTATCATCTCACCACTACTTCCTGCACATAACGACTGTTAGTAAACCACAGCTTGTGAAAGGTCAGATCGTAAGGAGGTAGATTTCTGGATTATGAAACAAAAACAGATTAGTTAGCTTACCCCTTGATAGAGCTTATGATTTAAGCATTCTTAGCTCTGTTGTGACAAATATATTCGCTAAGTAGGGATAAACCATGTAGAAAAAAAACTAAAAGTGCCTTTGTACTGCAAGAATATTTGAAATAGTTTAGACATTTGTGAGACGCTGAAGAGTGTCACGAAAATGATAAGCAATGAAGGAAGCCACAGACACAGGTAAAGAAAAGATGATTGTAGGCGTTTGCCAGACAGAGCCTACATGATTAGATTGATGCCTGGAAGTTGCAGGCCATTATGGTTGTAGCTGTGTGGGTGTTGGGTACTTTAGAAAGAATGCTGTAGGTTAGTAATGAGATCAAATTAGGTATTGTTCTGTTGAAAGAAACACAGCATTTAAAAAATTGTAGAGGGCGCTGTCTGCAGGGAGGTAAAATTTTGTAACCTAACATGTCTTGGTGTTTTAAAAATTGCTGCCGACGTTACAATGAATTCATTGTATTTAAACATGGGCTAGCAGATGATATAGGAAAGGGTTGCAGACTGGCAAACATCTGTGTGAATACTTGAAATTATTATTATGTAGAATCATTACTAAACATTTATTGTAAAAAAATATATATGTATGGAAGAGAATGAAAATTATCTTGTATAAAATGATCTTGTATCGAATACAAGAAACAAATACCATTGAAAAATCTATTTTCCATGAGGGAGAGAGACTGAGTAGGTTAGATATGGTCAGAATAAGAGAATACGGTGCTTGATGTATCGTTTATTTGAACAATGTTGTCATTTCTCGCACTAATCACTGCCTTTGCATGTTTCTCTAAATCACAATACTTATTTCCCAATGCAGTCCTCAGATGGGGGTGGGGGTATAGTACAAACTAGTGATTTCCAATTGAAATAGAACACCCGATTTGGTCAAATCAACAGGAAAATTGTTGGGAAAAAAATTTCCTGTTGGGTGTTTTGCTAATGTCAGGATTTAGATCCCTGAATGCAATATAACTTTGCATAATACAATATGTTTTTTATGCAGTGTCAAAGCAAAAAATATGCCAGGAGATCCCTCTATTCATAACAAGGTCCATGTTTCTGTCACGGGATGAAGTTAATGGATTCCCTAGGCACCAAGAACTCAAGTTTAAATGCCATTAGAGGAAAACTATTGACAGCAGTCATGTGATACATGCTTGTCAGGCACTGGCAAGACCAGAGGCCTCCAGAGTGGTTGATATCGACCCGTGGCAGTCAATGCGAGTATGCAAAGGGTCAATATATGCTTGGGGGTTGATAAATACCTAACCTAACATTTTGGAGGGGCTCCTTTCCAACCACCATCTCTTGCTCCACACACATTTCTAATCAATTCGTTCCACTCTGATCCCTTCCTGGTATACCACATCTTCCAACTGGTACCCAGGCCGAATGCCACAAGATATAGGTAATCTATGTATAAAACACAAACAATGACATATTTTGCACATCTATTTCATTTTTCCTATACAAAAAAGAAAACTATGCATATAATGTTAAAATAGAGTTGATGACATTAAGATTCTTGATGCTACAGGTTGATTGGATTCCATTGAATGTTGAAACTGGTACTTGCTAAGAATTCCAGTTTTGAAAGTTGTTTTACTCCCAACTCTGATGTTTCTGTGGAGGCTGGCCAGTTGCATCCTGTGCAATTATTGGCCACTTTATTGTCTTCCTTTCTAGGGAATTCATTAGGGTCCATACAGAGGAGTGATTATTTCCAACCAGAAAAAGAAATGATGGTAAAAAGATGAAAAAATAAAGGAATGACAGTTGTTCCATTTTTCATACGTTGTGATGACTTCACATTACTTAGGTCATACTCTGATTTGAGGCTTCATTTGTAATCACACAATTCTAAGGGCTATAAGAACTTGATTTATTCTTGTTATCATGCTATACATCCATTTAATTCTTGTATGGCTTTAACATAAACATAAAATACACACCAATGGCTATTTCCCAAGACAAGGGAAGTAGCCAAAAAACAAAGGTATAAAGTCCACTCCCACCCATTCCATCCCCACATACTGTACTCCACTTTCATTCACCCCTTCCTCCCTCTTATCTTAGCTCCTCATGGATGACGGGTCATTCCTGCATCTCGCCCACTGCCCTTGGTCAGCAAGACACAGGAATGCTGCTTCATTTTTATTGGTGACCCCCCCCCTTTCTGCCCCCTCATGCAGAAAAGGAGAAGATGGGGAGAAATCCCTTTGGGCTGCATAATATCATTCACACATACTCCCTCAGCCCCCCATCCTCCACCCACTCCTTTCCATGCATCACAGCATCATCCATACAGGACCATTCTCCATTCATCTCTATCTTCTGTCATCTCTCTTCCTCTCTTTCCCAATGTCCTTCATACAATCTCCTTTTAGCATCCATTCCCAAATGTCTGTTTCTCATTGCACTTTAATTCACCAAGGCATTTCCTTGCTCTTCTCAATCTGCATTCTACCTCCACCTCCACTCATCACTTTCCTGCCACATTTGCACCCAAGTATCTAAAACTATCTCTCGCCCTTGATACTTCCAATTTGCTACCACATTCTTCCCTTGTACATCTCATCACCTTACTTTTACCCACATCTATCTTCAACTCCCTTCCTTTGCACACCTTCCCAAACTCCATTACTAACTCACTTAATCCCTCCTGATCCTGCCACAAGTGCAGTGTTGTCAGCAAACAACAACTGGCTTATCTCCTACATTTCTCCATTTTCTTTAACCATCTCCAATCCCTGGCCAATTACCTTTGCATTTACCTCTCACACCACCCCATCCATGTATAAATTAAACAGCCAAGGCAGCATAAAACACCCCTGGCAAAGTCCCACCTTTACCTCAAACCATTTCTGATTCTAACACAGGTTCCACTACTCTCGTAAAAACTCTTGACTGTTCTCAACAGCTTCCCTCCTATCCCATGTATCTGCAATACCTTCCACAATGCCTTCCTGTCTACCCTGTTATAAGCCTTTTCCAAATCTATAAGTATCCCAAAAAACATCCTTACCTATTCCTAAAGTTTTCTCGCATATCTGCCTTACCACAAAAATCTGATCCACGCAACCCCTACATGTCCTAAACACACACCGATCCTCACCAATTACTCCCTCTGTTCCTCTCCTACTCCTCTCAAACAAAACCCTTCTCATAACCCTTCCCAACTACACATTGAACATTCACACTTGTTCCTTTTTCCCTTGTAAAGTGGAACTATACAGGTACTCCACCAGTTCCCCGACACTACCTTCTTTTAAACAAACAATAAACAACCTCACCAGCCAGTCCACCATCACTGTCATTTTCTTAGAGCTTCCCACTGCATTTACCTTTTCTTCCTTATCCTCCTTCACATTTAGCAACTTCCTGAAATACTCTGCCCATCTTCCTCTTACCACCGTTTCTTCCATTATCATCTCTCCATCTTCTTTTTACCTTTTCTTCTCTGCTTTATTTCTTTCCAAAACACCTTTTTATTACTTTCAAAAATTTCTGTTATACTCTTACCCCATTTCACATCTCCCTCTTTGCTTCCTTTATCTTATGCTTTGCTTCTTTTCTCTTTTCTTTGTACCTCTCATATGATTCTCTCATCCTGTTTTGTAAACAGTCTATGAATGCTTGCTTCCTCTGCAACTTTCTTTGCTTCTTCATCCCACCACTTGCTCTTCCTTCTATTTCATCCCATCCTCCTTGTTCCACACACCAACTTGCATACCTTGTTGCTCCCTCCTTGAATCATCCCCATTCCTCCTCCACTCCTAGTTCTACTCTATCCTTCACTCCCTCTCATTGCTTAAATGAAATTCTTCTATCTTATACCCCTTTGATTATTTTGGAGGAATACCTCAAGGGTTCATCAAGTTCTGGGCTACAGTTTTCCAAGTCTTTTTCTTTGTACCCTTATTATTAGTTCATCTAATGGTACTAGTTTGTTAATACTGCAAATAATATTGATCAACCCTGTCATTGGTTGGCTAATATTCCTATGTAGTGCATCTGCTGCAATGTTCTCCCTACCTGGAATGTATTCAAACTTAACCTCATAACATGGAAGTGTAGTAAACCAATTGGCTAATCTGCCTCTAAGATTCTTATGTTTGAATAAATTCTGAATAGCTGTATGATCACTCCACACTCTGATTGGATATCCCAGTATCTTATCTCTAAAACTCTTTTGTGAATATATCACCGCTAATGTTTCCCTTATTGTAGTGCATTGTTACAAAGTATCATTGTGAAAGCTATCTGTTGCAATTTTGCAAAGAATGAGCACTTTATCATAATTAGGAAAAATGAGAACTGGAAAACTAGTAAATTTAACTTTCAACCTGTCAAAAGTTTGTTGTTGTTCAGGTCCCCAAATGAACTTGGAATCTCTCCTTCACAAAGAATTTAATAGATTAGATGTGCCTGCATATTCCTTAATAAACTTCCTATAATACCCTGTCAAAGGATTACAAAGGTGGAGCATGCCAACAGGAGACCTTTTGGTTCCTAACTAGGCCGGATGCAGAAAAAATATACATAAATGATAAAAAAAAAGATAGAATAAAAATTATGATAATATAAATGATAATAAAGAAAATAAACAAGTAAATAGTAAATAATAATAAATGGAAATCAAGCGAATAATAAATAGACAAATAATAACAAACAAATAATCAAATAATATAAAATAAATTATAATCATTACAGCGTCTTGCTTAAATGTTTATCTAAACGAATCTTAAAGCTTCAAACTGAACTACATTGCACTGCCTCTGCAGGAAGCTTATTCCATTTATTAACTACAAGGTTGGTGAAGTTGTTTCTACCCACTTCCAAATTAAATCTATTTCCTGACAGTTTGAGACCATTATTTCTTGTCAGATTCATTCACTGTAAGAATTTTGTCACTTTATCAAGTCACCTCTGAGTCTACGCTTTTTTAGGGAAAACAGATTCATATGTTTTAGTCGATTTTCGTATGATTTACTTTTCTATATTTGGAATCAGTTTTGTGACTCCTTTGTACTTTTTCCAATCTGTCAATGTCTTTAATGAAACTTCTTTCTCTACATTGTTACAAAGGATTACAAAGGCGGAGCATGCCGACAGGAGACCTTTTGATCCATATCTAGGTCAGATGCGAAAAAAAATCATATTAATAATAAAACAATAAATGCATAGATATAGTTAAATAATAAACAAACAGGTAAATAGTGAATAATAATAAATTGACATATAACTAATAATAAATGAAAATCAGACAGACAAATGATAACAAAACAAAAGCAAATAATATAAATTATAATCATTACAGCATCTTACTTAGGTATTTATCTAACTGATTCTTAAAGCTTCGAACTGAACTACATTGCACTACCTGTGCAGGAAGTTTATTCCATTCATTTACTACACGGTTGGCAAAGTTGTTTCTACCTACTTCCAAATTGAATCTATTTCCGGATAGTTTGAGACCATTGTTTCTTGTCTGATTCTCATTCAATGTGAAAATTTTGTCACTTTTGATGTTGTCAATTCCCTTTAAAATCTTAAAGACCTGTATCAAGTCACCTCTGAGTCTACGCTTTTTTAGGGAAAACAGATTCATGTGTTTTAGTCGATTTTCGTATGATTTATTTTTGATATTTGGAATCAGTTTTGTGGCTAGCCGTTGTACTTTTTCCAGTCTGTCAATGTCCTTAATGAGATTCGGTGACCATACAGAAACAGCATATTCCAAATGTGGACGAACTAACGATTTATATAGCTTGTTAATGAGTGATGGACTTTTGAAATCAAAAGATCGCGCAATCAGTCCCAGAATCTTATTTGCTTTCTCAGAGGCTGAAATACACTGCTTGGATGATTTGAGGTCGTTACTGATGATTACGCCGAGATCTTTTTCACTATCCACTTTTGTTAACGAATTACCAAATAACTTGTAATCGTACTTACTGTTATTTTTACCTATGTGCATTACCTTGCATTTACTTGTGTTAAATTTCATTAGCCATTTTTCAGACCATTGCTGTAATTGATCTAAATCTTCTTGAATATCTAATTGGTTTGAGTGATCATTTGCCACTCCGCACAGTTTTGTATCATCAGCAAATTTGGAAACAGTAGATTTTAGTCCATGGTCTATATCATTTATATATACTATGAATAGAAGTGGCCCAAGAACGGAACCCTGAGGAACTCCACTTGCAACACTTTTCCATCCAGAAGTTTTTCCATTTAAAACAACTCTCTGTTTTCGACCATTCAACCAATTACTAGTCCAACCTAATAGGCTACCACTTATTCCATGCAAAGCTAATTTAGTAAGTAGTCTTTCGTGTGGGACGGTATCAAAAGCTTTTGCAAAGGCTAGATATATTAAATCTATATTGTTTCTTTTGTCATACTTCGAGATAACTGTGTTGTAGAATTCGAGTAAGTTAGTCACGCAAGAACGGTTCCGTCTGAAACCATGCTGGCTATCATTTATCAAACGGTTACTTTCTAAATGATGTTCAATAGCATCTCTGATGATAGTTTCCATTATTTTTCCTACGATTGAAGTCAAACTTATAGGCCTATAGTTATTTGGTTTCTTTTTGTCACCTTTTTTGAATATGGGAGTAACATTAGCTAGCTTCCATTCTCTTGGGACATCTCCGGATATGATGGATTTCTTGAAAATAATTTCTAATGGAACAACAATCTCATTTTTTATTTCCTTTAAGATTCTTGGATGCCAACCATTGGGCCCTGGTGTTTTATTGACTTTGAGTTTGTCTATACACCTTTTAATTTTTTCTTTTGTTATATTTACCGTAGTAAGTTTCCCCCAGACTTTTCACAGGTTTCAGTTTGGAATTCACTTTGAGGTGTTTCGTTTATGAATACCGAGCTAAAATAATTGTTTAAGATATTACCCATTCCTTCATTTGAATATTCAAGTTGACCGTCAGCAGATAATAGTAGACCAATGTGATTCCTAACAACCTTTTTATCTCTAAAGTAACTATAGAATTCTTTGGGATTCTCTTTGGATTTATCAGCGATTTTCATTTCGTATTGTCTTTTTTAAATCTCTGTATTGATACATAACTTTCATAGTCATTAGATGCACCCGAGCACTTATATTTCTTATAAGCCTGTCTCTTTTTAGCAATACTTTTTTCAGTTTCTTTGTCGAGCCACTTTGGGCGAGCCTGATTTGGGGGACGTCTGTCCTTAAAAGGAATGTAAGTTTGAATCATCTTAGTGAGCATATTTTGAAATATTTCCCACATCTGATCTACAGGTCTTTCGTTTAATTTTGCCTCCCAATCTGTAAGCTGAAGCTCCTGACGTAGTCCTATGAACTGAGCTTTACTGAAATCAGGTATTTTAGAAACACAAGTATCTATTCTAAAATTGTTTAGGAGTTTGAATCTAACTAAGTTGTGATCGCTATTTGCAACAGATTCACCGACTTCTACATCAGTTACCATGCTTTCGCGGCTAGTGATCAAAAGATCGAGTAAGTTTCCATATCTTGTGGGCTCTTTTACATGCTGAATTAAGTAATTGTCACCAAGAAAATCAATCAAGCGACTACCTATATGGCCATGTTCAAGGGTCATCCAATCAATGTCAGTAAAATTGAAATCACCCATTATCAATAAATCCCGGTTGCAGAAACTAGACAGTTCTTGAAATAACAGTTTGTCGTCTGCTAATGATAATGTCTTTGGCCTATATATTACACCTATATTCATTTTTTGTCCATTTGTTTGGGTTAACTCAACCCACAAACTATCATATGCATCCTGTTTCACTTTCTCTAAAACACAAGCATGAACATTGTTTTTAACGTACAATAGAACACCCCCACCTTTCTTGTGGTTTCTATCCTGATGAAAGTATTTAAATCCCGCAATATTAAATTCAGCTTCGAACTTTGTACCATTTAACCATGTCTCAGTTATTCCTATCATATCGGGATTTTCGCTTTTGACATACGCCTGTATTTCTTGACATTTTTTCCTAATACTGCGAGCATTAAAGTACATGATATTTTTTCCTCCACTATAATTACATCCCATCGTGATCTTTTGTCTTCCACTGACATTACATCCTATCTTGATATTTTGGCCTTCATTGACATTCTGTCTGGTATTTGTTTGGTACTGGATAGTTCTGTACTGCCTCTACCTTGAGTTCACTGTACTGAGTCCATGCCTTTTAACTTGTCTCAAATAAATGACACTGTCTTGTAAAAACTTTAATTTTTCCAATTTCCCTTTAAACCTGATTCAACTGATTTTTTCACTGTCTCTACCTTTGAGTTCACTGTAGTAAGTCCATGTCTATTTATCTTATGTTCCAAATAAATGACACTTGCAAAGTTTCACTTTCAACCCTGATTCAACTAGTCTTGAGAATACCTAATTTAATATCTTAAAGTGTTCAGTTGCCGTTTGGATAACTATTCAGATATCATCTAGAAATACACTGGCTGTGTTTCCTAACAACCCATCTAGTACTGTATTAATCTCATATAAGTTATGGAATGTTACATAACTAAAATTGCATTTGCTTGAATGCATAATGCCTTGTTGTAGAAAATGCTGTATAATCTTAAGAATCTTTGTGCATCTTTATCTGCCAGAAAGCTTATTTGAAATCAGTAGTGCTAAAATACTGATTCTTAGTTCCCAAACTACAAAATATATCTACTATCACCAGTAATGGTAGTCAATCAGGTATTGTCTGTTTATTCAATTCCCTATAATCAATAACCGGACACATGGTACCATCTGAATTTGGCATCAGAATCAATGGGAAGTTCTATTCACTTTGACTGGGTTCTATGACATCCTTTGATAACATTTCAGTGATCAAGTTATCTATAATGGCTAGCTTGGAATGTGGTAATCTGTAGGCAGGTATATAAACAGGTTGAAAACCAGTTTTAATTTGATCTGATGTTTTAAAACAGCTGTTTTGTCCGAGGTGTCCCCAGGCAAAGGAATTGCTTTATTGTGCTTCACTAGCAATGGGATTAACCATGATTCTAACTCAGGACAAGTAGGCCCTAGTTGACTCTTATATTTCTCCTCCAAATCTGTTTCTTCTTGAATTGGAAGTGGTGATTCCACCTCTTCAGGACTCTTGTTTAAAATCTTAATGGATTTTTGATAGACTTGAAAAGATCCTATTTGTGAACCTTGTCTTTAGACCATGTCTTTACTCAGAGTACTAATCACTAATATTTCTGCCTTGTTCTTGTGTGTCTTATAAATCCCAAAGTCCAATTTCAAACCTTTTATCCTAATTGATTCTGGGATGGTTAAAATTTTGAAGACTACAGTGATGCCTTTCAACTGCACTTGTATTCTGTTAATTGCTCTGGAGTGCAATAATGTCGACTTTATTGTGCCACCTTCCACAATTAGCAAAGCTTCATTTGGAGTTGATGAATTCTGATTAATTTCTGGGATTTCTTGAACATTTCAGCTGTGTCCACTATGTGTGTCTTCTTCCTCATGTGTTCTCTGTTCTTGAATAGACCACTCTGACCCACTACTATCCAATCTAGCATTGCTATCTTTCCCCATCAATCTCAATAGGTTCTCTTATCTCAAATACTGGCTCTAAATCTAGTTGATTTAGAAATAGGATTAACTGTGATTTTGCTAAGATCCCTAATTCACCTAGACATATGATCATGCCCTCTTTTCTCATTGTTTCAAATCCTATCACTAAATCTCCTAGGAAGACAGATTCTTCTACAACTATCCCCAGAATGTGCAAGTGCTCATTTTTATACAAAATAACATCCAAGTCAGTCTTACCTAATGCTTTTAACTGACTCCCTGTTACTCCTAGCAATGAGTAATGGATTGGTTCCAAGAGTTTCACTTCGGGTTTCATCCTTTTTAAGCACTTTACTGATTATAACATTTACTGCAGATCCTGTATTGATAAATATTTGATTAGGTCTATTAAATACTTTACCCAGAGAGAGGAGCCCTAGTACAGAAGTCCTTCCAATTGTTATTGTAAATTTATACACTTCACCTGTTTTACTTAATTTCTTTGCGTCATCAATCAGAACTTCACATTCTGTTCATTTTTTGGAACTTTTTTTTTTTTTTTTTTTTAGCTTAGACATAATAAGGCAGTTGAACCCTAAATTAAGTAGTTCCTCTAGTGATGGAATTTCTTTGTTGGTTCAATTTCAATAAAAAGGCTGTCAATATATCCTTGCCGAGTTGTGATGTCTTCTCTTGTTCTGTTGAATTTGTTGTTATCTTGAAATTTACAAGATCATTTTCTGTGACGGATGATAGTTTATGATTAATTCATATATGGGCATTTGATGGAGGGCAATAATTTCCACCTGATGATCTGAATGAGTCGTGAGAACTTTTGTGTTAGATGATTTGAATTACATGACTCCTCCATGAGCTCTAGTGTCTCCGACAGTTCTGTATAGAATGTACTTTTGACTATGTTTTTATGTAATATGTTTCCTCAAGTGAGTCCAGGCATTCGGTATTGGTTTGTAATATTGCCAGCAGTTATAGCTGGTACACGGATTGGACAGTGGCTCATGTCGGAGTTGATCTGGCAACTATGTGTTTGTTTACATTGTAGTGAAAGAATAGAAAAGGGTAGTAGCAAACACCAGTTTACCATTTGTTGGCAGAGTCCACTATATGAAGTTCATATGAGTGTGTATTGATATGACCAACTAAGTAATTAGTGACCAACATTAACAGCAGTCAAGTGGTGGTTGTTGGCGAGTAGCATGGATACATAAATGGGCACCTCCTCAAGGTTAGGCATGTTAAGCAGTATTTTGCTATGTGATTTAAAGAGAGGTTGATTGACATCAAGACTCGGCATAATCTATCTCATTCGCCATAGCTAATAGTTTACCTCTGTGAATTGATTCAGTATTCGAGCCTGAAAGTGGGCCTATTTATTTATAGTAAAAAAGTAATTGTTGATTTACTTAGCCGATTATTATGAAAAGGCTTAACATATTCGTGAGTAAATTAAGTTGTTTTATATAATAGCTTCAGGAGTTCAATTGAATGAGTTGGTCAAGTTCACCTAGTATGTACTAGGGCCTATTTGTTCATAGTTGAAACCTTGTGACCAGGTTGAAGTTTGTTTATTTGAATTATGGCCTATTTTGAGTGAAATCGAATTGTTTTAATTTATTCATAGGCTAGTGCAACCTGAATATTTTTTGTACTTTGTATAAATACAGTCTAAGCATGACTAGTGATAATGAGGATAATGATAATCTTGATGAAGCTGGATTAGAGACTGCATTGGCTAAATTAAAACGAGAAAGGGGTATACTTAAAAGAAAAGTTACTCTGATTCTTAATCAATTAAAGGATTGACTCAAAAGATATTAAACATTCGTTTCTGTAGTAAACAATTAGATGTTATTGATCAAGTTATAAGTGAAATTAAAGTTAAAGATGAATTTTTTTTAAATCATTTAAAGGAAAATGAAGTAGATGTTAAGAAATTTGACACATTTACTAGTGAAGTAGATAAGCAAGTAGGCTATCATATGGAAATAGATGAAAGTCTATCAGAATTTCAGGATTTTAAAATGGCAGGGAATAAATCCAATATTCACTCTGCAAGCTCTATAGATGCTGATAGATTTGTTGAAACACTCAGTAGGCTAGACCATTTTGATACTAAACCGCCTCTCTTATCATGCGGCATTTTTGATGGAACAGAAAAGGATAAATTTGCCTTTTCCTCTTTCCTCAATCAGTTTAATAATGTCATAGGTAATAAGGAGAGTATGTCCCAGGCAGTGAAGCTTAGTTATTTACATAGTTATCTTAGGGGTTATGCTTTGAAAATCATTAGCCATTTGTCTATCATAAATGAAAATTATGATACTGCACTAAAATTATTGAAGGATGGATTTCTGGATGTACCCTATATAGTGGATGAAACTTTCAGAAGGATTTTAAGCACAACAGTGCGTCAAGGATATGACAAGGAGTTTTTTACATTAAAGTCATTCATCACTGAAATAAGAGCATACATTTTTGAATTAAAGTCTAATTATGGTTATGATTTTACAGTGAAAGATTCTCCTGGAAATTTACTATTGAGTCATATTCTCTTTAATAAGTTGCCTACAGCATTCAAAAGGGAACTGGTTCATAAATATAATACAAACTATCCTATGTTGACTGAAATTTTTGAGTCATATAATGACATTATTAAGACTCTAATTAAGACCTGTAAAACTACTTTGCCTAAATCTGATAAAATCAATAAGGCCAAAAAAAATTCAAAAAATGCACCCAAAGAAAATAAAAGTTCTCTTCAAAATTTGAAGACCAGTCAAAATAAGGTTGTTCCCTATAAAAACCTTATTTGTAAATTGTGCAGTGCATCAGGTCACTCTTTGGGACAGTGTGAAAAATATTCAACTCTTAAGGATAAGACAGAGAGAGTACAGGAGTTAGGTCTCTGTGCACGTTGTGCTGGATCTGGTCATAAAGAAGATGAATGCTTTGGCATGCAAAATAAATCAAAATATGGTTGTAAACACTGTAATTCTCATGGCTATATAGCACCCCTTTGTCCTGAATTTAAAGGGCCTAATACTAATAGTAATCATCTTTGTTTAACATCTCAACAAAAATCTGAAAATGATTACATTTCCCCTACTGTAACTTTGGAATTTATTCGTGGTAAACAGAGTAAGAAGATCAGATGTCTAATTGATACAGGGAGTCAGCGGTCCTACATGTCAGCAAGAGTTGCTAAAGAGCTGTGTACGGATTTAGACTAATTGAATATGATAGACTTCAATATAAAAACATTCATTGGAGCTGAAGTTAAGAGCTGTAAGCAAACCTTAATAGGTGTTAAAATGAATAAGATAATTCAAATGCCATTTCTTAATGACCCTTCACTCAGCATAAGTTTTGTTGTACTGGGTATGAATGAAGCCCTAAAAAATATAAAAGATCAAGGTTTTGAATTGGCTGATGAAGCCTTTGGATTAAATCAGGATAATGAATTAATAGAGGTGGATGCATTGATAGGTGTAGACTTGCTTCAATTCCTTCCAGAATGTTCATTTGCCCCGTGCTTGCAAGGGAGCTGCATGGTAATTGGAAATAAAGTAATTCCTATTGGTAATGTCAATCATTTCTTGACTAGGAAACAGGCTTCTCAAATTAGTAAAAAAAACAAAAAACAAAAAAAAAAAACAGCAAGTAATGAAGTTCAAAATTATCACTGTCAGAAGTCTTCTAAAGTTCATGACACCTCAGTTAATCTGATACTTAATCCAATTAAATCCTATTTTAATCCTCTAGAAAACATTTTAAGTGATTCAGATATTGAAAATGGGATAGAATATTGCTTTAGCTTGGAATCTATTGGAATTAGTAAGAATGAAATTTATAGTTCAGAGGATCAAGAACAAATTGCTAGATTTAATGAAGCTATTCAGTTTAAAGATGGCCATTACCAGGTTAAGTTTCCTTGGCATTTGGAAAAAATAGAACTGGTCCCTTCTAATTTTCAGGTTGCCAGAAAAGTTTTAGGGAGAGTTTCAAAAAATCTTAAAAGTCAAATCTTTATGAAAAGTATGAAGAGGTCTTTGATAAGCAGCTTCAGGATGGAATCATAGAGCAGATTGAAATAGACTTTTCTGTTGAAAAGGTGAATAATCACACTTGGATTCCACATAGGCCAGTCATTAAGATGAAAGAGCAGGTCTCAACTAAGATTAGACCAGTTTTCAATTGTTCACTAAAAACTGATAAGAATCTACCTTCTTTGAATGAGGCTGCATATACTGGAGTTGATCTAATGGAGTCCTTGCTTAAACTGTTATTTTGCTTTAGAACTAATGATATAATCTTGCTGAGTGACATCAAGCAGGCCTTCCTGTCAATTAGGCTCAGCCAAGAGTTTGACAAGAACCATTTTTGTTTCCTTTGGGAAAGGGATAAATTGACTGCTTATAGATATAGAACTCTAATATTTGGATTTACATCATCACCCTTCATTCTACATTATGTACTGAAGAAACATGCCAGTAAATTTCCTCTTGACAAATGCACTAACATTCTTTCCAGTCAATCCTATGTTGATAATTTAATATTCACAGGTAATAATTTTAAGGAAATGACTGACCTTTATCGGCTTTGCTATGAAAGAATGGCTCTTGGTGGTTTTATTTCACGATCTTGGAATTCAAATTCACTTGAACTGAGACAGCTGATAGAAAGGGATGGCAAATCGGTTGAACACTCAAATGAGACAGAGAAAATTCTAGGTTACAGATTTAATCCTAATATAGATGAGATGCAGCTTGCGCCTGTTGAATTTTACTCTGCCAGTACTAAAAGACAATTGTTATCCGAGACTTCAAGTTTATTCGATCCACTGGGTTTAGTCTTACCCATTAGTATCAAAGGAAAGTTGTTGGTGAGGAAGGTGTGGTAACACAAATTAGGATGGGATGAAAAATTACCTGAGGACATAATAAATGAGTGGGATGATATCAAACCAGACTTTGAGAAAGCTAATCAGGTCTCCTTTATTAGGCAGGCATTAAATGAGAATGAAGAGTATGGACTTAATATTTTTAGTGACAGCTCACAAAATTGCTTTGGGTTTGTTGCTTATGGTACCAGTAAGGAAAGTAGTTCCGTCTTATTTGCTAAAGCAAAAGTGGCTCTTGCTAACAAGGAAAAAGAACATAGTATCCCAGTCTTGGAGCTACTTGGAGTGATTCTTGCTTTAAAGTGCATCTCCACTATTTTGAATGCCTATTCCAATATAAGATTCAACTATATTAATATTGCTATTGATCCACAAGTTGTGCTCAACTGGTTAATAACCAGACAGACTAAACTAAAATCTAAGTTTGTCAAAAATAGAATAGGTGAGATGGATAGTAAACTACAACAGCTTAAAAGGGATTATAACATTCCCATTAGTTTTAATTATGTCAAAACTGAAAATAATCCTGCTTATCTCTTAACTAGAGGATTAACCTACGACAAATTTATAGATAATTTTGAATTTTGGCTCAAGGGACCAGATTGGATGAAATATGAATTAAATACCTGGCCTAAATACCCATTGTTGAGTGTGGGTTTTAATTCTGATAAATCAAAATATCAATACTCACAATACCATGCAAGGAAAGGAAGTTGAAATCAAACCTATTTTTGACATTAATAAGTTTTCAAACTAATAAAGTTATGAAAATCACTGAGTATCTCTTCAAGTGGATTTGTATGAAGAGTGGTGAAAACTCTCATGAGAAGGCATTGGATTATTGGATTATGATAAATCAGTCAGTCGGTTTTGCTAAAGAAATTAGCCTCCTTAAACAAGTGGATACACTCAAGTCAAGTAACTTTAAAGATTCAGAAGTGCCTTCCTGAGTATTGAATTTAAACTTGTTTCTTGATGAAAAGGGCATCCTGAGATCACAAGGAAGGATTTCCAAATCACTTAATTTGATTATAATGTGCACAATGCTGAACTTTTGGGAAAAGATCACCATTTCACTGTACTTTTTACCAGATTTTGTCATGCTCAGATACAATACATGGGAGTCAGTACTACCTTCAATTTCCTAAGGTCCCAAGGATTCTGGATCCCAAAGGGTAGATCTTCTGTTAAAGCTTCAATTAAGGACTGCAAAATTTGCCAGAAGTATAATGCACTTGCCTATAATTACCCTAAAGTAACCAGTATGCCTAAGCAGCACATGAATCTGATCAGACCTTTCAATCATGTGGAAGTTGATTATACAGGTAATTTATTTTTGAGAAAAGATAATACTAATGCTTTGAGTAAATATTTTATATTGATTTTCACTTGTCTTAATATCAGGGCTGTCCATTTTGAGTTGTTGCCTGACATGTCAACTAAGAATTTCATTCTGGCCTTTCAAAGATTTTGTAATCAGTATACTATTCCAACTTACTTGTACAGTGATAATGCCCGATCATTTGTGAAAGGGGGAGACATATCAGAGAAAACTCGAGTCAAATGAATTTTTGGATGAACTCTCAAAAAACAAAATCAAACATGTAAGAATCCCAGTATATTCAGCATGGGTTGGGGCAGCATGGGAACACCTTATCAGAACAGTAAAAAACTGTCTGTATAAGGCGATTGGAAGATCTAAATCAACATGGTTTGAGTTTCTCACTGCCCTTTCAAACAAAAAATGCCACTAATTCTAGACCTCTCGCTTATAGAGCCAGTTCAGAAGAATTTGAATTTATAACTCCAAATTCATTCCTCAAACTTAACAACATTGGTTCATTGATGTTCCAAGATGAAACTGATATTTGGGTTAATGATGAAAATCAGGAAAATCTTGAAAATGCACTTTGCAAGCAGAATGAGATGTTTGAGGGATTTAGAAGGTTGTGGTATGAAAACTATCTTCTGAGTTTAAAGGATCATGCAAAAAATCTTTACCAGAAAGAATGGTCTGACAAGATAAAGAAAGGAGATGTAGTTTTGATTAAACATCCAAATAAACCCAGACCCTTTTGGTTAATGGGAATAATATTAGAGATAATTATTGGGCATGACAACAAGGTTAGGACTGTTAAAGTGAAACAAAATAATGGAGAAATTGCCTTCTATACAATAAAGAATTTGTATCCCATGGAATTAAATATCACTCTTGGAAGTCAAAACCCATCACAACCTTCAGAGGTAGATACTGGAAACGACTCAAATCAAAGAAATCCTCAAGCTCCATCTGCAAATAATAGAGATCTCAAACCAAAAAGAAAGGCTGCATTAAAGCAGTGTGAACTTATGAAAAATAAATTTGATTATTTATAAATTATAAATTGGGTAAAATGCTACACCCTGGTTCAGGGGTGAGGATACATGTGTTTAGGTGGTGGTTTAAATACTGCACCCTTAATCTAAGGGTGAGAATAAAATGTTTGATTATAGGTATTAAAATCTTATTGATTTATTATATTTGTATTTATATTGATTTGGACACAATTAAGGTTGCATTGCATTGCATTTGTTACAAATGCAATCTCTTGTCTGGAGTATATTAGAAAATACGTAAAAGGTGACGTCATATTGAACTCTGGAGGTTTAATATCATTAAAGTAATAAATTATGTATATTTAAGTTATTGGATAAAATCTGAATAATTAATCATTTTAATGATCAATTGTTACTGATAATTTGTAGTGTATTGAAAAATTTAAATATTTGAAATAAATACCGAAAATTCTGGTCTGTGAAAAAGTAAACAATGATCGAGTTATTTATAGATATTGCTTACTGCTAGTTGCTGGCTTCGTTTAAAAAATTCTTTGATTCTGTGAAAATTAAGACGCTGAGAATTTGTGTCAACTAAAAGTAAATAATATAAGTCTACTGTAAATCAATTTCGGAGGAACATTTACTTCCAACTGTAAAGAGAAACCTCTCTTTAAAAACAAAAGAGGATTACATCACAATTTAAAATAACAGTTGGATAAATTCAATAAGGTGAAAGAGAGTAAGTACACACTTGGCCGAGTTAAAACCAGTCTCTCGAAAAGTCTTCGCCTTTTCAATAAATTACATCTAAATATCAAGAAGAAGGTAAGATTGAACTTTCTCATTTTGAATTAGTCTAACTAAAGTAAGAAATTGTTTATTTGGATGAGGGAAACAGATCCTTTTCCAATAGTGATACAGGGCTGGGACACTGTAAATGGTGTGGGTATGATGTGCATACATTACATGTTTATGAGGGTAACCAATTCTATTTACAAAAGATTACAAAGGAGGAGCATGCCAATAGGAGACCTTTTGGTCCATAACTAGGTCGGATGCAAAAAGATATAACTATAAACAAATAAATACAAATAATAGTAATATAAATAGTTAATAGGTAAAGTTAACTAATAAAGAAATGTGCGATTAAGTACAAATTCAATTCACTTGGGGAGCATCTTTGGTAAAATTATTCTTTGGTTATTAGGAATCAAAATCTCAGAAGGAACCAGCAACTTGGGTTCAAGTCGATGACTCAGCGTCTGCTCATTGAGAGAGCATTTACATGATGTGCAAAGTCAGATTTTCATGGTAATGCAGATATGTGAGAAAGCTTTGGCAAAGGGTTAAGATGTTTTTGGGCCTTTGAGTATTTGGAGAAGGTTTTTGACAGGGTAGGTGGAAAGGCATTGTGGGAGGTTTTACAGATAATGGGATAGAAGGAAAGCTGTTTATAGCAGTCAAGATTTTTTTTTTTTTTTGCAAGAGTAGTGCAACCTGTGCTAAAGCCATAAGGATCAATGAGAGGATATCACAGTTGTTCATGCAACTGGAATACCACTTTCTTGATACTTGGTTTCTCATTTCTAGGCATCATGACTTATATGTTTTTGATGGAATCCACCAAACTCACAGAGGCAAAAATGTTCTTACAAAGTGGAGTTGCTCAGGGTTCCGTTCTTTGGCCACTTCTCTTCATAGTATATATATAAGTAGTATATATAAGTGTTATAGACCACGGACTGAAATCTATTGTCTCCAAATTTGTTGATGATACAAATCTGCATGGAATGGCAAACGATCACTTAAACTAATGGTCTGTAAATTGGCTAATGAAATTGAACACAAGTAAATGCAAGGTTATGCACATAGGTAGAAATAACAGTAAGTACAATTTCAAGTTATTTAGAAATTCGTTAACAAAAGTGGATAGTGAAAAGGATCTCGGGTTAATTATCAGGAATGATCGCAAATCATCTAAACAATGTATTTCAGCCTCTGAGAAAGCAAATAAGTTTCTAGGACTGATTGCGTGGTCTTATGACTTCAACCAGAGTTGGAATATGCTGTTCCCTTATGGTCACCAACAGATTGGAAAAAGTACAAAAGCGAGCCACAAGACTGATTCCAAATATCAAAAATAAAAGATATGAAAATCAATTAAAACATATGAATCTATCCCCCCCCCAAAAAAAAACGAAAAAAAAACGTAGACTCAGGTGACTTGATACATGTCTAAGTTTTTAAAGGGAATCGGCAACATTAAAAGTGACAACATTTTCATGCTGTTATTATTTCTCAATTTGTTTATTATCTGTCCATTTATTATTATTTACTATTTACCTGATTGTTTATCATTTAACTTTACCTATTTATCTATTTATTCTTATTCGTCATTATTATTTTTTGTATTAATTTATCTATCATTATAGTTTTTTCGCATCCGACCAAGTTATGGACCAAAAGGTCTCCTGTCAGCATGCTTCTCCTTTGAAATCCTTTGAATTTGAAATGGAGAGAGCGAGTGGTTTGATGTATGGGTGGGACTTCGCCAGGGATGTGTTGTGTCGCCGTGGCTGTTCAATGTGTAAATGGATGGGGTGGTGCGAGAGAAAAGTGCAAGGGCAATGGGCCGGGGATTAGAGAAGGTTAAAGAAAATGAAGAAATTTGGAGGAGTTAAGGAGGTTAGTGTCTGAGTTTGAGAAGGTGTGCTAAAGAAGGCACTGACGTGATGTTTTCCAAACCAACGGTTATCCGAGTCAGACCGTATGGAAATGGACGAGGAGGACGCCGCAACGTACCGAGACACCATCCCCTCACACAGGACACAGGGTCACAATTCTGTACATTAAAGGTGCATCAGAGGTGACGGCCAGGATACTCCGGGACAAGAACATACAGGTAGCACATAAACCACGCAACACTCCGCATCACAACCTCACCAGGGTCAAGGACATGGAAGCACCCACTCAGTAGTCGGGTGTAGTGTACCGCATTGGACATGGACGAGCTACAGCACAACATTGACTGGGAAGGAGCCAGAGTGGTACACAGAGACAGCTCAAAGAAAAAGAGAATATTTGTAGAAGCGTGGACGACAAAAGAAGTTAGCGTAAATAGGTGCATAGACTTAAATCCAATATACCTGGGCACTAGGAACACAATGACAGACTCAACATAAAGTGAGAGAGTACAGGGTGAACAAAGGTCACAGTGTGTATGAACATGATTTCATTTAATTCCTTTTTCGTGCAAGTGTGTAGTCCACTTTTTTCACTTGTTGTAAAAGTTGCATTTTATTCTATTGTCTTTATTCTTTGTAAATAAAAATGTATATGATCCATTATGTATAATTGGGTATGTAAGGTTGTGACCAATTATCCGGTTCCCGTAACGACTGGAGGAGGAGGAGGAGGGGACCCAGACAGCTTCGGTATCACGGAATACCTCCCAGTTCCAACCACGGCCAATATATTAAGCTTTTTGTCCACTGTATCTCATTACGCCCCTGAAGACGGTCCTATGACCGAAGCGTGGGCATTAAACATCCCACTTTGTAATATTGTCAGCAGTTGCAATTGCTACACGGATTGGACAGTGGCAATTGTGTGTTTGTTTACACTAAACAAACAATGACTAATGTTAACAGTGGTGGTGGTTGTTGGCGAGTTGTGTGCCCGGGTAGGTGGGCACCTATTCGAGGGCTAGGACAATGTAATTGGTGTGGATGTCATGTGAACACATCCCATTTTCATGAGTGATTTTAATAATCGATTTTACTGTGTGCTTTTCAGTAAAATATTCTTATAATAGGGGATGGCATGTATGAAATGGTTTGGGTACAAAATACCCACAATCCTACCATCACAAATCTCATGAAGTTAATGTCAATCTTATGATTACATTTTTTCCAGAAAGGTAACCATCAACATTTCTGTGGGAAAGTTATCCATAGATTCCATGTATTTGTCATACAACAAAGAAAACCCGATGTAGCATCTATACCTCAGCTATCTCATGGGGAGAAACATTTCTAGTGCGACCTATTTTATGCAGTTTTCTCACCAAAATATTACCATATATATCACATGATATAGTAGAGAGGCCTTTCCAGCGACTTGTGTGATTCTGCTTTCTCGCAAAAGGGTGGTCTCAAATATCACATGATGACCCACACAGGAGAGAAGCCTTTCCAGTGTAACTTGTGTGATTCTGTTTTCTCACAAAAGGGTGATCTGAAACGTCACATGATGACCCACACAGGAGAGAAGCCTTTCCAGTGTAACTTGTGTGATTCTGCTTTCTCACGTAAGAGTAATCTCAAATGTCACATGGTGACCCACACAGGAGAGAAGCCATTCCAGTGTAACTTGTGTGATTCTGCTTTCTTACGTAAGGGTATTCTCAAATATCACATGATGACCCACACAGGAGAGAAGCCTTTCCAGTGTAACTTGTGTGATTCTGCTTTCTCACATAAGACTAGTCTCAAATATCACATGATGAACCACACAGGAGAGAAGCCAATCCAGTGTGACATGTGTGGCTCTGGTTTCTCGCAAAATGGTGCTCTCAAACGTCACATGATGACCCACACAGGAGAGAAGCCATTCCAGTGTAACTTGTGTGATTCTGTTTTCTCACGTAAGGGTAATCTCAAATATCACATGAGGACCCACACAGGAGAGAAGCCTTTCCAGTGTGACTTGTGTGATTCTGCTTTCTCGCAAAAGGGTGATCTGAAACGTCACATGAGGACCCACACAGCCATTCCAGTGTAACTTGTGTGATTTGCTTTCTCGCAAAAGGGTCATCTCAAACATCACATGATGACTCACACAAGAGAGAAGCTATTTCAGTGTGACCTATGTGATTCCACTTTTTTCACAAAAAGGGTCACCGCAAATGTCACATGATGATCCACGAATCTCGGAAAAAAGCCCCACATAGGAAGATCCCTGGGCGGAAAGAAGCCCCACCGGAAAAAAGCCCCCAATTTATAGATGATAATTCTTATTAATAACAGTAATACTTGTTTTAAATAAAACCTAGTTCAAAGGGCCCGGTGAGTTGGTTTCACATTCCGTGAGGTTAAGGTGTTTAATTGCATTAAAGGTGTGAAGTAGACTTCCCTAATGGTGTGGGTATACAAGTCCCACATTCATCACAGTATCATTCATATCATTAGTGGTGTACTCATCTGTGTGGATATATATATTTCAACATGGAAATGATAAAAAACAACAAAGGTGGACAGAAAGTTTGTTACGATGGTCATATGTACACGAAGAAGAGTGTGAACAAAACGTCTATACGATGGGAGTGTTCAAGGAGAAAAGCTATGAAATGCAGCACAACACTGTACACGGACTTGGATATATCTATTGAAATCAAAGGTACGAAACATAGTCATAATTCTAATACTGCTAAAGTAGATGCCACGAAGGCCAGAGTTCAACTGAATGAGCATGCTTCTGCCACCAGAGGAAAGCCAAGTCAGATTATTGCCGATACTGTTGTTAATCTTCCTGTCGCAGCGCGTGCTGAGATTGGAAACTCAGAGTCTGTGAATCGCACGATTCGCAACCATAAGCGCCACGCTCCTCCGAAAGATCCCGCTTGTCTGCAAGATTGAAAACTGGACGATTCATGGACTATGTTTGATGGTCAGGAGTTCATGTTCTTTGATAGTGGTGCTGATAGCAGTAGACGGGTTATTGTCTTTGCAACTGAAGAGGGATTGCGTTATCTTGCTCGTTCCACTCAATGGTTTATGGATGGCACATTCCGGACTGCTCCGAAACTCGTTCATCAACTCTATTTAATTCGTTGCCCTTTAGGCGAGTCGGAGATAACATGTGTCCAGGCCTCTCTTTCTGGCAAAACTCAGAGCATATATGAAGAAGTGTTCCAAGCCATTGTTGAACAGTGTGCCACACTAGGATTCAACCTTGATCCTACGACAATCACAACCGATTTCGAACTCGCGACTGTGAATGCTATCCGGACTGTATTCGGGGATCACGTTCAGTGCCACGGTTGTTGTTTTTTTTTCCACTTAACGCAGAACACCTGGAGGAAGATACAGGAATTAGGCCTTGTGACACTGCAAGACAGACGAAGAAAGTAGATTATTTTGTTCTATGTTAAAAATGCCTTGGCTTTTCTGCCATGTGACAGAGTTTCGGAGGGGATGGAATTTTTAAGAACTGTTATTCCGGAGCAACTCAGTTGTCTGGTAGATTATTTCGATGCGACCTACGTGTGTGGAGGATATCGTCGTATCCAGATGCCTGCCGAACGCCGCCCAGGTGATGTGCTACCGACCGCCGCTTCGTATGCGCCGAAGGCCACCCCTTTTTCCACCCGAACTTTGGAACGTACACCAAGTAACCTTGTCTGGCGGGCGGGCATCGTGCGAACAAGCATTGTGTGGCGGGCATGGAATCAAGCCTTCACACATGTGGATGATCGGCCACGACCGACCGACCATCCTTCCGTGTGGATCGCGATCGAGGCTGTACGAAAAGACCAGGGCAGGGGAGACATACAAAAGACCTTCAGAAAAGGCTTCCCACTCTCTGCAAAGACTTCCAAGCAGGCCAGAAAGACATTGAAGCGTTTCTTAATTAAAGGCTGTGCCCACTGCATCCGCTTTTAATTCGATTTAGATTTACCTAAAGTAGTGCTAACTTTCAAATGTACTATTTCATAACTTAGTGCTGACTTTGTATTTTTCTATAATAAAAATCTGCTATTCATAATATTTAGTATATTGTAGTTTTTTCATATAATATGTAAACTGGTGCTGACTGTATTATTTTATACTTGATACTTTTATACTTTATACTGTATAGCTAGCCTCAATTATACTATTGATTTTCTATTGTCATGTATTATTTGTGTTGGATTGAAGTAATTTCCGATTGTTTTATTAATATTTAGTATATTGTATTATTTTCATATAGTGTCAAGTAAACTCATCTTTTAAGCAATAAACACATAGTTTTATTCTTAAATTGTTACCTTGTTTTCCTAAATTGGGTCTTTTCTAGAATTTGTTTTTTTTTCCGCCTGGGTATTTTCAAGGTGGGGCTTTTTTCCGCCAGGCAATTTCTCAAGTGGGGCTTTTTTGCCTAGTTTTTTTTTTTTTTTGGGGGGGGGGGTTCCGAACCCCGATGATCCACACTAGAGAGTCGCGTGACACGAAAGAGCGATCTTAAATGTCACGTGACTACCCACCCTGAAAAGAAGTCATTCCAGTGTGACCTGTGCAATACCCCGTCTGGGGTATTGGCTGCTTGTTATTGTGGCAAAGTAGCATGCAGTCGATACTTTAGGGTCTATATGGGGCGCCCCTACGGACCAGAGCCACACATCATTTTGTCTATGATAGAAGAAATTCTGTTCATAGAGAAATGATGACACTTTTATACTACGACTGTCCCTCCGTTATGCTGTCCCCCAACCCCTTGTTGCTGTCCTGTACCATTTCTCTGAGTATTCTCTTTCTGATTGGGGGAATTCCCTGTGGTGGGGGAAAAGAATACTGCCACCAAGTTTTCCCACTTGGATCGTAAGAGGCGAGAAGAAAGGGACGGGGAGAGGGACTAGGCATCCTTCTCCCTGTAGCCCCACGGGGCACACATCCTAAAGACAAAAGTGAAGGCATAAGGGGTGCTGGCGGGCCTCGGGCCAGCACCCTAAGGTTTGGGTCTTTTAATGTGCGTGGATGTGGTACAGATGAGAGTAAAAGGGAAGAGATAGGTAGTATGTTTGTGAGAAGAAAGTTGGATGTGTTGGCTTTGAGTGAAACTAAGTTGAAAGGGAAGGGTGAGTGTATGTTTGGGAGTGTAAGTGGGAGGTTATCAGGAGTGAAGAGAGGGCGAGGGAGGGAAGGGGTGGCTATTCTTGTAAGTGAGGAGATAGGTAAAGGGGCAGTGGAGTGGAAGGAGGTTTCCTCAAGGATAATGTGGATGAAGGTGAAACTGGGAAAGGAGATGTGGGTCTTTGTAAGTGCATATGGGCCGGGCAGTGAGAAGAGTGTAGAAGAAAGGGAGGCCTTTTGGATAGATTTAAATGAGTGCATAGAGGGTTTAGGAAGAAATGTCAATGTAATAGTACTGGGAGACCTTAATGCTAGAGTGGGAAATGGTCCAATCGATGGAGTGGTTGGGAAGTGTGGAGTTCCAGGAAAGAATCGTAGTGGAGAGTTGATGGTGGAAATGTGTCTAGAAAGAGAGTTGATGATAGCAAATACAGTGTTTCGGAAGAAAGTCAAGCATAAGTACACATGGGAGAGGGTGGTGGAGGGAAGGGTGGTAGATAGAGCGCTAATGGATTATGTAGTGGTAAATAGGATTATGATAGGAAGAGTTAAGGATGTACATGTGCTAAGGGGAGAGGGTGGGGGAATATCAGATCATTTTTTGGTGGAAGGTAAGTTGAGAGTGGAGGATAGATGGAGAAGGAGGAAAGGGACAAAAGGTAGGGAGGTTCTTAGAGTGAACTCCTTGAATGAAAAGGAAAAGGAGAAGGAGTACGAAAAGAAGCTGAAGGAGGAGTGGGAGGGAGTAAAGGATAGAGCAGAGATGGGTGTGGAGGAGGAATGGGGATGGTTCAAGGAGGGAGTCTTAAAGTGTGCAAGGATGGTGTGTGGAACAAGAAGGACAGGGGGAAATAGAAGAAAGGGTAGTGAATGGTGGGATGAGGAAACAAAGAAGGTTGTAGAAGAGAAGAAGCGAGCATTCACAGATTGGTTACAAAAGAGGACAGGGGAGTCATATGAGAGGTACAAAGAAAAGAAAAGAGAAGTAAAGCAAAAGGTAAAGGAGGCAAAGAGGAGAGCAGATGTGAAATGGGGTAGGAGTATGACAGAAAATTTTGAAAGTAATAAAAAGATGTTTTGGAAAGAAATTAAGAGAGGAAGAGGAGGCGAATCAAGTAGGGAAGAAAAGGTAAAAGGTACAGATGGAGAGTTGATAATGGAAGAGATGGCAGTGAGGGGAAGATGGGCAGAATATTTTAGGGAGTTGCTAAATGTGAAGGAGGATAGGGAAGGAAAGATAGCTGCAGTGGGAAATACGAAGAAAATGAGAGTGATGAGTGAGGAGAACGGAGGAGAAATAAGGAAGGATGAGGTGAAGGCAGTTGTAAAGATGATGAAAGCAGGTAAGGCACCTGGTCTGGATGGATGTCATGCAGAATGTCTGAAAAAGGGAGGTTCAGTGATGGTGGACTGGTTGGTGAGATTATTTAATGTTTGCTGGAGAGAGGGTAAAGTACCGGAGGACTGGAGTAGTGCCTGTATAGTTCCTCTTTACAAGGGAAAAGGGGACAAGTGTGAATGTAGTAATTTCAGAGGGATTAGCCTGTTGAGTGTAGTAGGGAAGGCTTATGGGAGAATCTTAATTGAGAGGATTAGGAGAGGAACAGAAGGAGTAATTGGTGAGGAACAGTGTGGATTTAGGACGGGTAGAGGTTGTGTAGATCAGATCTTTGTGGTAAGACAGATATGTGAGAAAGCTATAGGAAAGGGGAAGGATGTTTTTTGGGCTTTTATGGATCTGGAAAAGGCTTATGATAGGGTAGACAGAAAGGCACTGTGGGAGGTTATGCAGATTTATGGGATAGGAGGAAAGCTTTTGGGAGCTGTCAAGAGTTTTTATGTGAGTAGTAGAGCATGTGTTAGGATTGGAAATGGAGAGAGTGAGTGGTTTGAAGTAAAGGTGGGACTTCGTCAAGGATGCGTTATGTCGCCCTGGCTGTTCAACTTATACATGGATGGGGTGGTGCGAGAGGTGAATGCTAGGGTAGTGAGTCAGGGATTGGAGATGGTTAAAGAAAATGGAGAAAAGTGGGAGGTGAGCCAGCTGTTGTTTGCGGACGACACTGCGCTTGTGGCAGGGTCAGAGGAGGGATTGAGGAAGCTGGTGGCAGAGTTTGGGAGAGTATGTGATAGAAGAAAGCTAAAGATAAATGTGGGTAAAAGTAAGGTGATGAGATGTACAAGGGGTGAAAGTGGCAGTAGACTGGAAGTGAACATTAAGGGAGAGCGACTGGAGGAAGTGGATAGTTTTAGATACTTGGGTGCAAGTGTAGCAGGAAAAGGTGGAGTGAAGGTGGAGGTAGAATGTAGATTGAGAGAAGCGAGTAAATGCCTTGGTGGTTTAAAGAGTGTAATGAGAAATAGACATTTGGGAATGGATGCGAAGAGGAGACTGTATGAAGGAGTGATTGTGCCAACAGCACTGTATGGGGCAGAAACGTGGAACATAAGAGAAGAAGAGAGAAGGAGTTTGAATGTGTTTGAGATGAGGTGTCTGAGAAGTATGGTGGGGGTTACTAGGCTAGATAGAGTGAGAAATGAGGAGGTGAGGAGGAGAAAAGGGGTGAAAAAGGATTTGGGAGAGAGGGTTGATGAAAGAATATTAGGATGGTTTGGACACATGGAAAGAATGAGTGACGAAAGACTAGTAAAAGAGGTATGGAAGGCAGATGTGGAGGGAGTGAACATGAGGGGACGTCCTAGGATGAGGTGGATGGATGGGGTGAAGGGGGCTTTGGGGAAGAGGGGAATGTCTGTTGAGGAAGGAAGGGAGAGGACGGAGGACAGGGGTGAGTGGAGAGTGGTTGTGTGTGGATGATGTTGTGACGGCATGAGGAGGAGTGGGCGGGGGGGTGGGGGGTGGGGTAGTGTGTGTGAGTGAATTTTGACGCAGCCCGAAGGGATTTCTCCCCGTCCTCTCCTTGTATGCAAAGGGGGACGGAGAGGGGGGGTCGCCGATTAAATGAAGCGGCCTTGCTGTGGATGTACTGTGGCTTGCGACACTGCTTCTGACCCAGGGCGGTGGGCGGGGTTCAGGGATGACCCGTCATCCAGGAGGTGCTCAGATGAGAGGAAGGGTGGGAGGGGTGTGGAGTGTATTTGGGGATGAAATGGGTGGGAGTGTTTTTGTGCCTTTCCTTTTGTGGCTACCTCCCTTGGAAGGGGGAAAAAGCCTTGGTATATGTATGTATTATTATTTGCGTAAGGGTCTTTTCAAACGTCACGTTACATGATTACCCACACAGGAGAGAAACCAATGCAGTTAGGTAACAACCTGCGCCATAAACATTTTCCCCGATTTTTTTTTTTTTTTTTTTTTTTTTTTCCCAATGTCACACGGTGATCCACACATGATTGATTGAGCCTTTTACGGCGGTGTGACCTGTGGGACGAAGCATTCTGATATAATAAGGATGATTTGAAATATCACTTGATGATGACCCACTCCGGAACAAACAAAAATGGACTTTCCAACAGCTTGAAGGAGCAGTATTATCTAACAGCATATGGTAATCAACACAGGTGAGGAGAAGACTTTCTTGTCTGACTTGTGCGATGCAGCTTTCTCGCGAGAGATGCTTTCAAATATCACATGGTAACTCACACGAGATAAGATCTTCAAGTTCATAGGGTAATACTGGCACTCCTGATTCCATCATCTATGTTTATGGGTTCTCGGGAACATACCAGGAATGAAGGCAATCGTAGATATGATCAGACGTAGGTGGTAAAGTATACTCCCCTCCCCTTGTCATTTCTACCTATTTGGTATGTGCCGTTCACATACCAACGGAGTCAGCATTTTTATTAAAGGAGAAACTGGGAGAGTTTGAATAATCCCATAACACCGGAAATATCGATAATTAATTAGGAATGCCCGATGTGAGTGATTCAATTAGGATGGGTGACGACCTACAAGGGATGGACGAAGCCGTTGTCAAGGTTGAATCATGGGAGGGCGATCAATTATAGCTTGGAGGAAGGGGTATCCAGACTATGTTGGGAATTTCATTCATGCAGGTAGAGTAGTATACATGAAGATATAGATATACATGCACACTGAATGGTCCCCAGTGCAGATATTAATCTATTTCCAACCACATTAACTTTTCACTTTCAATTCCATGTCATCACGATCAGGACTGACAATGCGCTCAACGAAGACATGAAAAATTAATGTGGTTGAAAATGGATAAATATCTGCACTGGGGACCATTCAATGTGTGTGTGTATAACACTTGCCCACGCGCACGTACTACCATTGCACCATCATAGCGGGGATGGGTTGAGCATAAGATTCGTGTATATGTATGTAACTCGAGCATACAAATAGAAGAAATTGTGCTCAACTTATATCTCTCTTGATGGCGCAGTGGTTAGTCACTGTTCACTTTGGTACGTCTGAGCTGGGTTCGAGTCCTGACCACGTCCTGCATGCTCAGGATCAAACTCGGACCCAACACTTGCCAGGTAAGGCACAAGGTAGGGCCTTGCAGGAAGAGAGGGAGGATGGGAGGGGGAAGGAGGGGAGAGGGAGGGAAGGAGAGAGGTAGAAGGGGAGGATGGAGAGAAGGAGGGGGAAAGGGAGGGAAGGAGGATGAAAGAGGGAGGGAGGGACAATAGGCGGCCAACAAGGTCATCATCCTATTGAGGCAGGACTTGCAGCAGACTGCATTGCACTGGGTTGAGATAGGACCAATTTCGATTTAATTAAGAAGGAAAGGAAGGGGCAAGAATTGGATGGATGGAGATGACAGGTGATGATGGAACTCCCAAGTGTAGGCCATATGGTCTCCTGCAGCCTCCTTCGTCATGTTATTATGCTTTTCTTGTGTTATCATGTTCTTATGTAAGTTCCCAAACTCCTGCCTAGACAACGGCATGGAACTCCCAAGTGTAGGCCCCATGGTCTCCTGCAGCCTCCTTCTCCGTGTTCTTATGTTATTCTGCTCTTCTTATGTTCTTATGTAAGTTCCCAAACTCCTGCCTAGCCACCAGACAGGTGGTAATGGAAATTAAACTCCCAAGTGTAGGCCCTATGGTCTCTTGCATCTTCCTCCCTTCTTTTCAACATCTCCGAGTGGACTTTGAGAGACTGCTGCGGACAAGGGGGGCCTTTGCACGAGTCACTTCCTCGAGTTCACGGGGGGACCATTTGGCCCTTGGGATTCCACAGGATCTGCGGAACGACCAACACTGCGAGTAGTAGACTTCCAGTCAGATGCCCGACTCATCCCAATCTCCCTTTACCGGTCAGACGCCCGGAAGACGGGTCGCCGCCCCCTCTGTCTGGCTGCCGATGATGGGTCGCCGCCCCCTCTTTGTGGCTACTGAAGACGGGTCGCCGCCTCCTCTTTCTGGCTGCCGAAGACGTGTCGCCGCCCCCCCCTGTCTGGTTGCCGAATACGGTTCGCCGCCCCCTCTGTCTGGGTGCCGAAGACGGGTCGCCGCCCCCTCTGTCTGGTTTTCGAATACGGACCACCACCCCCTCTGTCTGGCTGCCGAAGACGGGTCGCCGCCCCCTCAGTCTGGTTCTCGAAGACGGATCACCACCCCCTCTGTCTGGGTGCCGAAGACGGGTCGCCGCCCTCTCTGTCTGGCTGCCTAAGACGGGTCGCCACCCCTCTTTCTGGCTGCCGAAGATGGGTCGCCGCCCCCTCTTTCTGGCTACCGAAGACGGGTCGTCCCCCCCACCCTCCTTCTGGCTGCCGAGGACGGGTTACCGCCCCCTATGTCTAGCTGCCGAAGACGGGTCGCCGCCTCCTCTGTCTGGCTGCCGAAGACGGGTCGCCGCCCCATCTGTCTGGCAGCCGAAGACGGGTCGCCGCACTCTCCTTCTGGCTGCCGAAGACGGGTCGCCGCCCCCTCTTTCTGGCTACCGAAGACGGGTATCCCCCCCCCTCCTTCTGGCTGCCGAAGACGGGTCACCACCCCCTATGTCTAGCTTCCGAAAATGGGTCGCCACCCCCTCTGTCTGGCTGCCGAAGACGGGTCGCCGCCCCATCTGTCTGGCAGCCGAAGACGAGTCGCCGCACTCTCCTTCTGGCTACCAAAGACGGGTCGCCGCCCCCTATTTCCGGCTGACGAAGACGAGTCGCCGCCCCCTATGTCTGTGTGCCGAAGACGGGTCGCCACCCTCTCTGGCTGCCGAAGACGGGTCGCCACCCCTCCTTCTGGCTGCCGAAGACGGGTCGCCGCCCCCTTTCTCTGGCTGCTGAAGACGGGTCGCAGCCCCCTCCTTCTGACTGCCGAAGACGCGTCGCCGCTCCCTCTGTCTGGCTGCCGAAGACGGGTCGCCGCCCCCGCTGTCTGGCTGCCAAAGACGGGTCGCCGCCGACTCCTTCTGGCTGCCGAAGACGGGTCGCCGCCCCCTCTGTCTGGCTCCCGACGACGGATCGCCACCCTGAAAACAGGTCGCCTCCCCCTATGTCTGGCTGCCGAAGACGGGTCACTGCCCCCTATGTCTGGCTGCCGAAGACGGGTCGCCGACCCCTCTGACTATCGAAGACGGGTTGCCGCCCCCTATGTTTGGCTGCCGAAGATGGGTCGCCGCCCCCTGTGTCTGGCTGCCGACGACGGTTCGCCGCCCCCTCCTTCTGGCTGCCGAAAACGGGTTGCCGACTCCTCTCTCTGGCTGCGGAAGATGGGTCGTCACCCCCTCTGTCTGGCTGCCGAAGACGGGTCGCCGCCCCCTCTGTGTGGCTGCCGAAAACGAGTCGCAGCCCCCAATGTCAGGCGGCCGAAGACGGGTCGCGGCCCTCTTTTTCACACGGGCAAACCAGGTTTGAAAAACGGTTTGTCAAATATGTTTAAAAAACGTTCACACAGTCAAACCAGGTCTGGGTTTGTCAAACGGGTTTGAAAATTCATTCACACGGGCAAACTAGGTTTGGCAAGCGGCTTGTCAAACGTGGTTGAAAATGCATTCACACGGTCAAACCAGTTTGAAAAACGGTTTGTCAAACGTGTTTGAAAACGCATTCACACGGGCAAACCAGGTTTGAAAAACTGTGTCAAACGTGTATGAAAAACCGATCTCACAGTCAAACCACGTTTGACAAACGGCTTGTCAAACGTTTTTTGAAATACATTCACACGAGCAAACCAGGTTTGAAAAAGGTTTGTCAAACGTGTTTGCAAGACCGTTCACAAGTTCAAACCAGGTATGGCAAATGGTTTGTCAAACGTATTTGAAAACACACTCACACGGGCAAACTAGGTTTGGCAAGCGGTTTGTCAAACGTGTTTGAAAAACTATTCACACGGTCAAACCAGGTTTGAAAAAAATGTTTGTCAAACGTGTTTGAAAACACATTCACACGGGCAAACCAGGTTTGATAAACGGTTTGACCAATGTGTTTGAAAATACATTCACACGGTCCAAGTATTTTTGCCTAGTGTGAAGATGAAAATCGACGGCATTTTCCCTATTTGAAGGAGAAAATCGACGGCATTTTTGCTTAGTGTGAAGATGGAAATCGACGGCAGTTTTGCCTAGTGTGAAGATGGAAATCGACGGCATTTTTGCCTAGTGTGAAGGAGGAAATCGCCGGTATTTTTGCCTAGTGTGAAGATGAAAATTGACGGCATTTTTGCCCTGTGTGAAGGAGGAAATCGACGGTATTTTTGCTTAGTGTGAAGATGAAAATCGGCGGCAGTTTTGCCAAGTGTGAAGATGGAAATCAACGGCATTTTTGTCCTGTGTGAAGGAAAAAATCGACGGTATTTTTGCTTTGTGTGAAGATGAAATCGGTGGTAGTTTTTGCCCTGTGTGAAGGAGAAAATTGACGGTATTTTTGCTAAGTGTGAAGATGAAAATTGACGTCAGTTTTGCCCTGTGTGAAGGAGAATATCGACGGCATTTTTGCCTAGTGTGAAGGAGGAAATCGACGGTATTTTTGCCTAGTGGGAAGATGAAAATGGACGGCATTTTTGACCAGAGTGAAGGAGAAAATCGACGGCATTTTTGCTTAGTGTGAAGATGGAAATCGACGGCAGTTTTGCCTAGTGTAAAGATGAAAATCGACGGTATTTTTGGCTAGTTGTGTAGATGGAAATCGACGGTATTTTTGCCCTGTGTGAAGGAGGAAATCGACGGCATTTGTGCCTTGTGTGAAGATGGAAATCGACGGTATTTTGGCCGAATGTGAAGATGAAAATCGACGGTGTTTTTGCCTAGTTTGAAGATGGAAATCGACGGTGTTTTTGTCTAGTTTAAGACGACGTGAAAGGGAAATCAAGATGTCATGGTATCAAGGGGCGAAGTTTCCAGGTCAGCACGTGGCCTTACGTAACACTGAACGAAACATTCTGAGAAAGCCGTGCAGAGAATTTTTTTTATAAGAATATAGAAAAGACGATGAATTTTGACAATTGTGTTCTTATCAAAACTGAGCGAAACATTCTGAGAAAATTTTTAAATACATGTAAAGAAAAACGTTAAAAAACGATGAATTTTGACAATTGTGTTGAACGAAACATTCTGAGAAATTTTCTAAACACGTGGAGGGAAAGATGTTTTAAAAATATAGAAAATATGATGGATTTTGATGCGACATGACGTCATAACGTCGGCATCAGAGCGCGGGAAGATTTTTCGGTCCTTGTGTTATGGTCATCGCGCGTAGGCAACTTTTTCCTTGACTTTTGGCGATGAAAACATAAGTGTATTTTGAGGATCAAAAACTCGATGGAGATAATCAGGAAACTTAAAATGTATATGTACAAAAATAGCGTTTTCTATCGACGACATGAAAATAATGACGGCAATGGAGCGCGGTGCATTGTGGGATTAATGACGTCTTTCCCAATGTGAGAATCTAAAAATTAGTCTTTATGTCATCCATGCATGAGCACAGTTGTATGATTAAGCAGTTGTTACACATAGATTATATTTCCGACAACATATTTCCACCAAAATGTAAATATTTCTTTTCCAAACTCAACCTTTTTGGGGTATTTCATTTACTGCAAAGTATCTACATTAAATACAAGGTCTTTATTTGATTCCTTCCTCCCTAAAGAACCTAATATTGCAAATTAGTTGACAAAAGTAATTATAAAGATACCAAGTATTAAGATGATATTGTAATCATCAAAATTCGCAAACACAGTAGCAGATGTACTCATACCTCCAACCTCCATTTGAATAACGATAATATGACTTCCGTTGCAGACATCTAGACGTCTCTAAGGACATATTCAACAGCATATGACAGAAAGATATTTTGTTGTTTGGAGATTTGAAAAATCAAATTTTGTAACCATATATCAAAATCCCACGAATCAAAATGCCATAGTCAGTATTATCCCTTTGTTCATAATCCCACACATAATATTCCAGGATGTTGATAGTATTAATAAACACTATATTCATGTTAAGGTATAATTTAATTTGATAAATCTATTAATGAATATAGGCCTAGGTTAATTGGCGTGGGGTTTTATCCAATGGGATTATGACCTTATGGGACACTGTCATGGATTCAACACAGGCAAGGTCCCCATATCAAGATAGCAGGTCAGGACTCGCAGTAATGGATTTAAACTGGACAAATTTAGATTAAGTTGTTTTAAGAAACAGTTAGACAACTTTATGGACGAGAATTACAGGAGGTAATGGACATGGAACTGCCTAGAGTAGGCCACATGGTCTCTTGCAGTCTCCTTCGTTCTTATACTCTTATCACACTGGGCGCCGACGACCGTTGAGAGTTCGTTCGAGTCAAAAACGACTTTGGTTACAAAATTCAAATTTTCAAATAATATTTCCGTTACATCTAGCAAAGATGAAGGATGAACTAAGAGATTGTGTAAACCTAGATACGGATGTTAGACACACTGTTGAATTGTTCTTAGGGATGTCTAGGTTTCTGTAATAAGCGAAGTCATATTCTAGTTGTATTCAAATGTTGGAGGTTGGAGGTAGGATGTTGGAGGAAAAATAGCCCAGTGTGATTGATAATAACCCTCCTGGAGGTCAGCAGCCAGTCGGCCATATTGGATTTGTAAGTCTGCACCTAGATGCAACGCAAGTTTGACGACAATTATTAAAAGATCAAACTATTTGTAACGAAAATCCCCTTAACGATAAGAAATATAAAATAATGAAAATGATAATATATATTTTGGGATCCGGCGAATTTACCGACAACAATTCATCGATATACACAATTCATCGAAAAATAGAAATATTCTAATTTGAAATATATAAATAGGTTGTGTTTTCATCCTTGATTTAGCATACTTTTACCTTTGATAAGGAAATAACTACTTTCATAGCCTTTATTTAGGATGAAGAATTTCTTTTCGTAGTATTTATCAAGAACAGTTCAAATTCTTTAATGACAGAACCATTGACAATGACAAATTAGTTTAAACTAAACTTAGAACTATATAATATTTTCTCATTAAAATATCCCAATGTCATGGGTGAATTATTTAGTGCAATTTTGTGAAATGCTTTCACTACTGCTCCACACGACATCACACGGGAATATATTAGACAACAATTAGAAATTATCCTAGACTGGCAAAAATCATGCTTAATCTTTTATTCTTCATAGAAAATTAGGTTTCTATAATATTTTCTTATTAAAGTTGCCCAATGTCATGGGTGAATTATGCCCATTTCAGTATATTAAGAATGTTTTCACGACCGCGCGACATGACGTCACACGGGAACATTTTAAACAAAACAAAAAAAATATGTTAGACTTGCAAAAGTTATGCTTAATCTTTTATTCTTCATAATAGATTATGTTTTTATAATATTTTTCATTAAAATAGCTCAATATCATGGCTGAATTATGCCCATTTTAGTATATTATGTGAAATGTTTCCACGATCGCGCGACATGACGTCATATGGGAATATGTTAGATAACAACGAAAAATTATGCTACACTGGCAAAAATCATGATTATTCATTTATTCTTCATAATAAATTAGGTTTTCATATTTTTTCATTAAAATGTCCCAATGTCATGGGTGAATTATGGCCATTTTAGTATATTATGTAAAATGTTTTCACGACCGGAAGGCGTGACGTCACACGGGAATATGTTAGACAACAACTAAAAATTATGGTAGACTGGCAAAAATCTTGCTTAATATTCTATTCTTCATAATAAATTGGGTTTTACTAATATACTTTCATTAAAATAGGCCAATGACATGGGTGAATTATGCTCATTTTAGTATACTATGTGAATATTTTCACGACCGCGCGACTTGACGTCACATGGGAATATGTTAGGCAACAACTAAAAATTATTCTAGACTGGCAAAAATCATGCTTAATCTTATATTCGTCATAATAAATTAGACATTTTACAATATCTTTTCATTAAAATAGTCCAATGTCATGGGCGAATTATGCCCGTTTTTAGTATATCATGTGAAATGTTTTCAGGAGATGACGACATACGGGAATATATTAGACAACTGAAAATTATGATAGACTGGTAAGAATCATTCATAATCTTTTATTCTTTATATTACGTTTTCATAATATTTTTTCATTAAAATAGCACAATGCCATGCGTGAATTATGTCCATTGTAGTATATTAAGTGAAAAGGTTTTCACGACCACGCGACATGACGTCACACCGGAATTTGTTAGACAACGACGAAAAATTATGCTAGACAGGCAAAAAGTCATACTTAATATTTTGTTCTTCATAATAGATTAGGTTTTTATATTTTGTTTATTAAAATAGCCCAATGTCATGGGTCAATTATGTCCATTTTAGTATATTACGTGAAATGTTGAAACTACCGCGAGACATGACGTCATACAGGTACATGTTAGACAACAACTAAAAATTATGGTGGACTGGCAAAAATTATGCTTAATCTTTTATTCTTCATAATAAATAAGTTTTTAATGCCCATTTTAGCATAGTATGTGAAATGTTCTTACGACCGCGCAACATGACGTCACACGGGAATATGTTAGACTACAAATAAAAATCATAAGAACATAAGAAATAAAGGAGACTGCAAAAGACCATAAGGCCTACACTAGGCAGCTCCGTATCCATCACCACCTGTCATCCCCATCCATAAAGTTGTCTAATCGTTTTTTGAAACAACTGATAGTTTCAGCGCTTACTACATGGTTACTAAGTTTATTCCATTCATCGACCAGCCTATTAGTAAACCAATTCTTGCCTATTTCCTTCTTAAATCTAAATTTGTCCAGTTTATACCCATTACTGCGAGTCCTGCCCTGTTGTTTTATTATGATGACCTTGTTTGCATCACCCTTGTTATAGCCTTTGATCCACTTGAACACTTCTCTTAGATCACCCCGCACTCTGCGTCTTTCCAGAGAGTGTAAGTTTAGGTGCCTAAGCCTCTCTTCGTAAGGCAAATTTCCGAGTCCTTGTATCATTTTGGCCATTCTTCTCCCCTTATATGGGAGGTAGCCAAATCAAAAGGCAAGTACCCACGCCCACCCGTATATAAAAATAAATATATAATACTCAAATTACTGACCTGACGTAGCTGCATTTCCAATTAATAAGACGCACGATATATATATATATATATATTATTTCTGTCCCTAATTCTACAAACACCATAGCTATTGATGATTATTTGTTAAAAGGTGGAATAAATATAGCAAAAATATCTTCCAATAAAATAGGAAAAATATTTAAGAAACATAATAATATGCGTAATAATCTCAGTGTCATTTACCGTATTCCATGCAACGGTTGTCCATCATCTTATTTCGGTGAGTCAGGTCGAGGGTTCAATAAACGCTTGAATGAGCACAAAAACGATCTCAGGGCTCATAGAACATCTAACTCCCTGGTTCGTCACCTGGACAAATGTGGACATCTACCTGATTGGAACAACGCAGAAATTCTACACGAGGGATTTGAGAAGAAAATGAGAAAAACTGTGGAAGCTGCACATATCGCCGCCAACAAGAACAACAACGACAGAGACGGATTTAAATGCCTCTCGAAAGCAGCAAGTGTCCTAATAATTAAATCGTTAGCCAAAGGGAAAACATGACGCTCATACCTTGGCGGGTTCCCTCTCACTACGAATATAAGAATTGTGATCCGTCTGTAATGCTGTAGTCCTCTGAAGAAGACCAAGTTGGTCGCAACGTTAGGGCAATAAACGCTATTCCCAACACATCTTCGTTTGCCCTTCCCCACCCGCATTCTCTCTCATATATATATATATATATATATATATATATATATATATATATATATATATATATATATATATATAATGATAATACAAAATATACATAAACACGCCGAAACACGGAAAATTCCATTTATATAAAAAACGTACACACAGAAAATATGAAACCATCTCATACAGGCAAGCAAATGCACTTATCAAAATGGCCGTTTCAAATCATATATCCACTTTTTGGAAGATAGTAACGGCTTGCAGCATTGGGATATTTTTCCGAGCCTTGGGCGTGACCATAACATTAGCAACTAATTCGATTTTTTTTTTCTATAAAAGTATTGACAAATTAAACAACTCTGATGTTTACAGACAAAAGAAAAAAAAACGATTTTAGATATAAAACAGCGTGTTTCAAAATAATCTTGTATATCTATTACCCTAGTTGTAATATACAGGACAACTGTTATCCTCATTTAGTCGCTGTGTTTCCAATGCCCATTTTTAAAAAGATATGAATTATGCTATTGTATATTTTTCATTGTTTTCTCAGCAACTATTCACTTAAACTAAAAAATATATATGTCAAGGGCAATGCTTAAGCATTATGCAGCAAAAGATATATGAATATTTGTGCATTTGAGTTTCAATTTGTCGTCGCCAAATTTTAAATTGACCGTTTAATGTTCCCGTACCCGCGCCATTGGCGGTTGACATGCAGGCGCGACATTACGTCACAGGTCTACTCTAAAAAGAGAACGGAGTCGTTTCTAATCTAAGAGAATGGGGATCGTGCAAACATAGACAACACCGACCACTAAACACATTTTTATTAAGGAGGGAGGGGGTGGAGGGGGTTGATAGACAAGCTACAGAATTTACCTTTAATGCTACTGAGCGCAAAATATGAATATTTACGTGTATTTGTTTGTATACGTATACCCTGACATCCGATGTACTACAGCTATGCAAATATATAGCAAATGCTTAATTTTGACACAAATACTTATCTCCAGCAGTTTTTCTGTAATATATTCTTTTTCATATAAATAAAATTGTAATAATTAGAATATATTCAATACATTTGCATAGCTTTTGTCACATAAAATAGGACATCTTGACATGACGCATGCGTATATGGCAACAAGGGTACCGGGAGGGAATGGAGGAAAACTGGCTTTGAAATAGGGAGGGTGAGAGATAGGGAGGGAAGGACAAGATTTTCTATCTATTCATATAAATATATATTCTTTTCTTTTTTCAGAGAAAATCGCAGTAAAGAAACAAGGAGAGAAGAGAGGGGGAGAGAGGGAGGGAGGAGGAGGTGGGGAAAGAATGTTTGTAGGTATTTCATACCGTGATACTACAAGGGGATATATTTGACGACGTACGTGTAGTGGCGGTCTTGCTTCCAGACGAATCTCCACTTTCCGACGCTGTAAAAATGTGGGAAGATATCCTCATCATCTCTCTCTCAACCACCTCCACAATCCACCTCCTCAACATCTACACAACACAACAGAAAATGACACCTCCCACTTCCCTCCCTAACCCTCCCGTCTTCAAAATTTTCTAATTTAATTCGCCTCAACATTTTTTCTCTCAATTTTTGACCCAATTTAATTCCACAATTTTCATTTAGGTGTTATCACCATCATCATCATCATCATCATCTTTATTGTCTTCATTATCATTATCAAATCTACGGAGACAGCTATGTTCGTTTCCCTGATTCATGGCCTCAGCTACAATATCGACATAAAAAAAAAAAAA
Organism: Oratosquilla oratoria; assembly: GCF_046742065.1. Lineage (NCBI taxonomy): Eukaryota > Metazoa > Arthropoda > Malacostraca > Stomatopoda > Squillidae > Oratosquilla > Oratosquilla oratoria. The sequence goes on along the minus strand of NC_134788.1, from coordinate 2,733,005 downwards.
TGATATTGTAGTTTAAATACTTTTCCGTTCTGGGCTATAACTTTTTATTCAGATGAATAGATACACAAACCACTAATCCTCCCCACCATCAAACGGAAAATAAATAAAGACGAAGTCAAACTTAAGGCATTCAAATTTGAGACGACAAAACATCGACGACGACAACAATATAAAACTTCTCCTCTCGCCACCCGCACGCTACCGAACATACACGATTTTCTTATTTATAAAATGCCTTTGCAAAAGATACAATAAAAATAATTAATTCGAAGTATTCAAAATAACATCTCAAATCAAGGAAAAAATCGGCTGGAGCTATCCTGAGGAAAATTACTATGATTTTTTACAAAGGATTACAAAGGCGGAGCATGCCGACAGGAGACCTTTTGATCCATATCTAGGTCGGATGCGAAAAAAAAATCATATTAATAATAAAATAATAAATGAAAACTATGATAATGTAAATAACAAATAAAATAAATAAATAAATGCATAGGTATAGTTAAATAATAAACAAACAGGTAAATAGTAAATAATAAATTGACATATATCTAATAATAAATAAAAAAAAAATCAGACAGACAAATGATAACAAAACAAAAACAAATAATATAAGATAAATTATAATCATTACAGCATCTTACTTAGGTATTTATCTAAATGATTCTTAGAGCTTCGAACTGAACTACATTGCACTACCTGTGCAGGAAGTTTATTCCATTCATTAACTACACGGTTGGCAAAGTTGTTTCTACCTACTTCCAAATTGAATCTATTTCCGGAGAGTTTAAGACCATTGTTTCTTGTCTGATTCTCATTCAATGTAAAAATTTGGTCACTTTTGATGTTGTCAATTCCCTTTAGAATTTTAAAGACCTGTATCAAGTCACCTCTGAGTCTACGCTTTATTAGGGAAAACAAATTCATATGTTTTAGTCGATTTTCGTATGATTTATTTTTGATATTTGGAATCAGTTTTGTGGCTCGCCGTTGTACTCTTTCCAATCTGTCAATGTCTTTAATGAGATTCGGTGACCATGCGGAAACAGCATATTCCAAATGTGGACGAACTAACGATTTATATAGCTTGTTAATGAGTGATGGACTTTTGAAATCAAAAGATCGCGCAATCAGTCCTAGAATCTTATTTGCTTTCTCAGAGGCTGAAATACACTGCTTGGATGATTTGAGGTCGTTACTGATAATTACGCCGAGATCTTTTTCACTATCCACTTTTGTTAACGAATTTCCAAATAACTTGTAATCGTACTTACTGTTATTTTTACCTATGTGCATTACCTTGCATTTACTTGTGTTAGATTTCATTAGCCACTTTTCAGACCATTGCTGTAATTTATCTAAATCTTCTTGAATATCTAATTGGTTAAAGTGATCATTTGCCACTCCGCACAGTTTTGTATCATCAGCAAATTTGGAAACAGTAGATTTAAGTCCATGGTCTATATCATTTATATATACTATGAATAGAAGTGGCCCAAGAACGGAACCCTGAGGAACTCCACTTGAAACATTTTTCCATCCAGAAGTTTTTCCATTTAAAACAACTCTCTGTTTTCGATCATTCAACCAATTACTAGTCCAACCTAATAGGCTACCACTTATTCCATGCAAAGCTAATTTAGTAAGTATTCTTTCGTGTGGGACGGTATCAAAAGCAAAGTCTAGATATACTAAATCTATATTGTTTCTTTTGTCATAATTCGAGATAACTGTGTTGTAGAATTCGAGTAAGTTAGTCACGCAAGAACGTTTCCGTCTGAAACCATGCTGGCTATCATTTATCAAACGGTTACTTTCTAAATGATGTTCGATAGCATCTCTGATGTTAGTTTCCATTATTTTTCCTACGATTGAAGTCAAACTTATAGGCCTATAGTTATTTGGTTTCTTTTTGTCACCTTTTTTGAATATGGGAGTAACGTTAGCTAGCTTCCATTCTCTTGGGACATCTCCGGATATGATGGATTTCTTGAAAATAATTTCTAATGGAACAACAATCTCATTTTTCATTTCCTTTAAGATTCTTGGATGCCAACCGTCAGGCCCTGGTGTTTGATTAACTTTGAGTTTGTCTATACACCTTTTAATTTTTTCTTTTGTTATATTTACCGTACCGAGTAAGTTTACCCTAGACTTTTCACAGGTTTCAGTTTGGAGTTCCCATTGAGGTGTTTCGTTTACGAATACCGAGCTAAAATAATTGTTTAAGGTATTACACATTCCTTCATTTGAATATTCAAGTTGACCGTCAGCAGATAATAGTGGACCAATGTGATTCCTAACAACCTTTTTATCTCTAATGTAAATATAGAATTCTTTGGGATTCTCTTTGGATTTCTCAGCGATGTTCATTTCGTATTGTCGTTTTCTTTTTCTTATTGTCTTTTTTAAATCTCTCTGTATTGATATATAAATTTCATAGTCATTAGATGCACCCGAGCACTTATATTTCTTATAAGCCTGTCTCTTTTTAGCAATACTTTTTTCAGTTTCTTTGTCGAGCCACTTTGGGCGAGCCTGATTTGGGGGACGTCTGTCCTTAAAAGGAATGTAAGTTTGAATCATCTTAGTGAGCGTATTTTGAAATATTTCCCACATCTGATCTACAGGTCTTTCGTTTAATTTTGCCTCCCAATTTGTAAGCTGAAGCTCCTGACGTAGTTCTATGAACTGAGCTTTACTGAAATCGGGTATTTTAGAAACACAAGTATCTATTCTAAAATTGTTTAGGAGTTTGAATCTAACTAAGTTGTGATCGCTATTTGCAACAGATTCACCGACTTCTACATCAGTTACCATGCTTTCGCGGCTAGTGATCAATAGATCGAGTAAGTTTCCATATCAAACACAGACCTAATACACTGGTTACTTTTGATTTCAGACCCTATACTTGCTAGTTTAAAAAGGATTGAAAATCCTAAATCTAACAATTCTCTGCCTTTGGATGTAATGAATATGCTCAGACAGCCTGTTTATGACTATTAGCATTATTGTATTAGTAAAGTTGTTTATGAGATTGTGTAATTACAAAGGTGTAATGGTTTTCTCCACAAAATTGTTGAGCCAACTATAGCCATTCAAAAAACTATTAAGATGCATTCACTGAAGGAATTACCCTTGTTCTGGCAGTTCAACAATATTGTAGCTATTGTGTAATGCACCTATCAAGCAACAGATGGCATTGGTGTGTGAGACCTCTTCAGTGTAAACAAACCTCCTCAGCATTGCAGCTGCGTCACGTTTTCTTCATAATTGTTCGAGCCGTTTGAATGTTGGTCAACAATTTTGTTGAGCGGCATTCATATGGTAAAATTCATGGGTGGAGGAGTGGCTCAACAGAATTGTTGAGTTTGACTGTTGGTCCACAATTTTGTTGAGCTACCCTATTATGGTAAGACATATGAGTAGAAGAGTGTTTCAGAAAAGTGTTCAGTCATGGATGACTGTCATTTATCTCTTATTCACATTATTTCTTATATCTTCCTCAGGTTATACAATGGATCAGGCATTTTTCTATGGGACTAGACACAAGGATCTGCAGCCAGTGGTGCCACATAATCCAGAGTATTCTGATGATGATGATGATGATGATGATGATGATGATGATGATGATGATGATGATGATGATGTTGCTGATCCAGATTTTGATCCTCGTAATGATACAATTGAGAGTGAAGACACAAATGATGACCATGATATGCCAGCCCATCAAGAAAGAAGCTCTCCTTCACAGCAGCCAGCCAAACCACGTGCCAAAAGACGTAAAGTAGATAGAGCAAATATTATTGTAGTGGACCCTAGTCTTGAGCATCCTAATGAGCCTCTCTCACGAGAGCGACAGTGGAGGAAGAGGGATGTTGATAACATATATCCAACAGAAACTGAATTCACCAAGCCAGATGATCAATACTTTTCCCAGTTCTGTACACATGAAATGGTTAGCCACATATCATACCATACAAACTTGTACTCAGTTCAGGTGTTGACTAACAGTATTCAAACAGATGACAGTGAAATCCAAAAGTTTCTTGCAGTGTTACTTTACATGGGCATATGTAATTTACCAGCAGCCGATGATTACTGGAGTGAGTTTCTGCATTACCCCATAGTTGCTGATATCATGAGGTGTAAAAGATTCAAATGCCTGAAGCGATATGTACACTTCATAGATAATAATAATGCTCAGAACAATGAGGATAAATTTAGTAAGATTAGGCCACTTTTTGAAATGTTCGTGAGCAAAGCAAAAAAGTACTAAGTAGCGCATTCCAAAGTGTAGATGAAGTAATGGTTCCTTATAAAGGTACACGAGCTGGAAAAGTGAGACAGTTTATGAACCACACAAATGGGGTCTCAAAATCTTTTGTAGGTCAAGCTCGTCTGGTATCATTCATGATCTGCTCTTGTACCAAGGTAACAACACTACCTTTTGTACTGAAGATTTGAATGAAAACGAGAAAATGCTATTGCTTGGGGAAAAAGTTATGTTAGTGTTGAGCAGATCTATTAGTGACCCCAAGTCATCTGTTGTATTTTGTGACGACTTTTTCACCAGTTACAAGCTAGTCAAACAGCTAGAATCTAAGATAGGTTTCAAATCCCTTGGTACAGTGAGAGAGAACAGAAATGGGGGTGCACGTCTGATGTCAGATAATGAACTGAAGAAGAAGAAGGGGAGAGGTCAGTATGATTTTAGTTCCTCAGAGAATGCGATTGCTGTTAAATGGCATGACAACAAATGTGTAACACTGCTAAGTAATGCAGTGGGAGTTGAACCTGTAGGCTCTGTCAAAAGGTTTGGCAATGAAAGTAAATCCAAAGTTGATATCCCTTGTCCCTCCATTGCCCTGGCTTACAACAAACATATGGGGCGGGGGGGTTGAGCTCTCTGACATGCTAGTGGCTTTGTATAGGACACCACTCAGGTCACACAGGTGGTATCTATTTGGCTACGTTCTAGATGTTTCTACATCAAATGCTTGGCTTTTGTACAAACGTGAAGCTGCAATGCTGAATGAGAAGGTCTTGCCATTGAAGAATTTTCGTTGTGAAATAGCCAGTACCTTGGTAAACAAGAAAGTAAATATTGGAAGACCGCTGTCTAGAAGCAGCACTCCAGGCAAGGTGTAACACCATGAAAGCAAGAGCAAAAGTAAAAACTCCATCTGCTGACATTCGTTATGACTGCTTAGATCACTGGCCAATGTCAATGGGGTCAGAAGCTCAGTCAAGGGGACGTTGTGCTCACTGTTCCAACGGTGTATCTGGATTTAAATGCTTAAAATGTGATGTGCTCTTATGCTTAAAGAACAAGCAAATGTGCTTTGTTGAATATCATAAGTAGATTTCTATATATTTTCAACAATACAAATTATATGTATTTTTGTAGAAAAAGAAGTTTTATTTAATTATGGAACTGTGATTTTTGTTGCTTTAATTTCTTAAAATATAAGAAAAATATATTATTATATCACAAAAATAGGTTTTTTATTTCTATATCCTACAGTAAGATGCTGTAATGATTATAATTTATCTTGTATTATTTGTTTTTGTTTTGTTATCATTTGTCTGTCTGATTTTCATTTATTATTATATGTCAATTTATTATTTACTATTTACCTGTTTGTTTATTTATGTATTTTAATTGTTATTTACATTATTATAGTTTTTATTTATTATTTTATTATTAATGATTTTTTTTCACATCCGACCTAGATATGGACCAAAAGGTCTCCTGTCGGCATGCTCCGCCTTTGTAATCCTTTGTAGTGTAGGAATCATAGTATTTGGAGAAGTTTCCGTAAATGATCAGCTCAACAAATTTGTGGAGCCTCTGAGCACATGATTGTTACGGTGAATGGTTACTCAACAAAATTGTTGAGCCCCACAGCATGATATCTATTAGGTACACAGAAAAATGTCTTCAGTAAAAGTTTTTATTTACATCTCAAACAAGAAGAAAAAGACCTGAATTTTTTTTTCATTCACCCAAATTCTTCATGTGACCATTAAAGGGTTAAAGACATTGACAGATTGGGAAAAGTACAATGGCGAGCCACAAAAAATATTCCAAATATCAAAAATACATCATACAAAAATCGACTAAAACATATGAATCTGTTTACCCTAAAAAAAGCGTAGACTCAAAGGTGACTTGATACAGGTCTTTAAGATGCTAAAAGGAATTGACATCAAAAATGACAAAATTTTCACACGAATGAGAATCCGACAAGAAATAATGGTCTCAAACTGTCGGGAAATAGATTTAATTTGAAAGTGGGTGGAAACAACTTTGCCAACCATGTAGTTAATGAATGGAACAAACTTTCCGCAGAGGCAGTGCAATGTAATTCAGTTCGAAGATTTAAGATTCGTTTTAACACCTAAGCAAAATGCTGTAATGACTGCCACTTATTTTACATTGTTTGCTTGTTTGTTTATTATTATTTGCTTGATTTTTATCTATTATTAGTTATATGTCAACTTATTATTATTCACTATTTACCTGTTTGTTTATCATGTAACTATACCTATGCATATATTTATTTCGTTTATTATTATTGATATCATTATAATTTTTATTTATTTAATATTATCATTTTTTCCGCATCCGACCTAGTTAT
>NC_134788.1:2701361-2718861 GCF_046742065.1 Oratosquilla oratoria | reverse complement strand
TAATATTGATAAAAATAATGATAATAATAATAACAATAAAAACAATTATAGTAGTAATGATAAAAATAATATTGATAATAATATGTATATAAACACATACACAGTAATACGGAGCACTCTGAGGAAATGGAAATCGGTCATGCTTTGACGGAAATGCAGCCCAGACTAGGCACCTTTAGCTCCCCGTTCTTATTATTATTATTTTCACCACCACTCCATCATCATCATCATCATCATTATCTTTATCATTATCATTGTTGTTGTCGTTAGTATTATTACTAGTATTATCACAATGATTACATAGCCGGTAACGCCCAGCCCCTGGGGCTATTCAGGTAGTTACGAGTCAAATAACCTATATATATGGCAGCGTGTGGATATTTAGCCGATAAGAATCCTCGATGGTGCAGATAGAGGCTGCATTCAAATTATGTTTACGTTCGAATGTTTTTAAAGAATCTGTGCAACAGTATTTACACCTATTTACTTAATTAATCTTCGGGAAATTGTGGCCATCTATGTCCCGGGCCAATTCCTTTAGTGTATTAGATGCATTTTTTTTTGTTTTTTTTGTTTATCTTGAGACAATTTTTAGATTATTGATATCTAAGCCACTTTTCGGTCTCAAAACCCTAATTAGTTTCACATTTCATCCACGTATCAGTGTATTATTACCTATTATCATTACTATTATTACTGCATCATCATTATTGTTATCATTATTATCATCATCATCATTATTATCAATATTATTATTGTTGTTGTTACGAAATAGATCTGAATTTTCTATTATCATTATTCTACTTTATTCATTCATTTATTAATCTATTCACTTATTTTGTTTTAACTTACCTGTGTCGGACCTTCAACAATGGTGAGGCGATGGGCATCTCTCGGCTGAAAATCACACTGATCCCTCCATGGTCCCAACAGCCCCGTCGTCGGTTCCAAAGCACCGGTGGACACACGCCCAGTTCTGGCGTCACAAAGAATCCCGAACACTTCACGGTCAGCGTCATCTCTAAAGTAGAACCAGAAGCCTCCTGGACGAGACCTGAAACGAGGAAAGCATGAGAGGATGTGCGACATTGGAGAGATCTGTGACGTCATGTCGCGTACAAGGTCATCCCAGTAACTGGGCTACTTCTCCTCCCACATCCTCCCTCCTCCTCCTCCTCCCTCCAACCTCCTCCATTCGAACAACAAGAAGGTGACCTCGCTTACAGAAATCTAGACTTGTCTACGAGCATTTCAACACTGACTATGTCTAATGTTCGTCTAGGTTTACAATATCTTGGTAGTGCATCATTCAGCTTTGCTGTATTATATTATGACAGAAAACCAATTTGATATTTGGAGATTTGAAAAATAGAATATTGTAACAGAAGTCGTTTTCACTCGAACGAACGAACTCCCAATTGCCGGCGTTGGCAGTCAAGCCCGTGGAAGCCCAGTGTGATGACACTCTAAAGAAGCCCCTTTTTCTCAATATTTTCTCATGTTATATCATATGGAACATTCAGGCTATACCACACTGCTGTGCGAGTTATTGAATTATTTTGGATATAGGGAAAAAGGGAAGGGAAGGTTACTTAGGAAGACAATGGTGTGATTAAACCTAGATATGGATTTAAAAAAAGAAAAAAAAATGTAGTCGAAGAATTGAACCGAGTGAGACGACATTCACAAGCTGACAAATTATGTTTTATTTGAATTTATTGTTTCTGGTCCTCCTTGAAAAGAGAACAACGTGGATGCTCGTGCGGAGCTGTCGACTGGGAGACAGTTACGATCTATAATAACGACAATATGAGCAACAACAACGTACCTCTTAGGTCCTGTGCCTTGGACCTTTACGTGCGTCGTGTAATGGGCCTCGTGATCCTGTGGTAGGTCAAAACAGACACTCTCCAAATAAGGCACCACCTCTAAGCCAGTCTCAACAACGACACTCGATTCATCAGCCGCTGCTTCTTTAGATGTTGTATTTCCCGCTCTCTTTTCTCCGTTTTCTTTTTCTCCTCCAACGGCGCCAGAACTGTTGTTCGCCTCACCCAGCTGATGCGAAAGAGTTTCCGCTGATGGTTCGGACGCCCCCAGCGTCGACACGGGACCCTGCATCTGTCATAGGGACACAGTAAATAAGTAACCGAGAAGAAGAGAGGGGAAATAGTGGGGGGGGGGAGGGGGTCAACATTATTTCAATTGGACACCTGGAGACTGGGAATGTTGCCTCATTCTTTCGTAAACCTGTGACAGGTCAAAACGGACCTTCCAACTAAAACAAACCTTCTTGTTAGAACTCGTATTCCCCGCTCTCTTTTCTCCCTTTTCCTTTCCTTCTCCAGAACTGGCGCCAGAACTGCTGTTTGCCTCACCCAGCAGTCGCCGAAGAGTTTCCGCTGATGATTCGAACGCTCCTAGTGTCGACATGGGACCCTGCATCTGTCATAGGGATACAACATAAAAGTAGATCAAAAGAAAAGGGGGGAAATAGTGTTTAAGGGGTAACATTATTTTTATTGGATACCTGAGGGACTGGGAATATTGCGTCATCCTCTTGTAAACAGTTTCGTCGTCATAAAAATGGGTAATAGAAGGTCCTAGCACTGCGCGGACAAATACTCACAAGACAATTGCTCATACCTTTAGCTGAAAAAGCGACAAATGCTCACAAATTATTCTTTATGTTTCTTATTGTGAATAACATACATATCAATCTTTAAAGAAACTGATCATTCAACAAATATTGATTCATTTCCCAATACTTGTAGCTTTTTACAGTACCACAACATTATCATATGGATCCAGTTGCACTATCAGTCTTTATTCCAGAGGGGTGCAGTGTCGATATCAGTGCGCAGTCCCTACGAAGAGCTTCAACCGATGTCCAGAATGAAGGGTGATGATGTCCTACTAATGATGGAAATGATGTGTTCCATCCTTCTCAACTCTGTTGTTCGTTCGTGTTTGTCCTTCAAGAGAGGCCTGATGAACGTTCCAGACAGGAACGTCGAAGCGGGCTGGAGTGTGCCCCACACGCGTAGAGGAGGTAGTGGAGTATCTCGACGGACTCGTGGTGGCTGGACTTGGCGGAAGGTACCAGTGACGTATGTCGGTTCAAAGTAGCAAACTAGGTCCTCCAGGCCTTCGGGTATTCTGTTCTTGAGGTACGACCGCATGCCTTCCTGGTCCTGGCTGGTCTGGGGCTCTAAAGCCGAAGCGCTTCACATCCTCAACCTGTGCGGTTCAGCTCGGTCTGGCTCAAGTTTTGAAGTTTTCTCCAGGTTCTCTCCAGCCTTGCGTGGTGACATGAGGTCCTAGTAGGTACTGCTGATACCGACTGAATGGCTGCCAGCTCAAAGTCGGTGACTAAGAGCCTGGGGTCAGGAAAGATTGTCCGACATTTCTTCCATTTTGTCGACCACAACTTGCAGCAGTTCTTGGCCAGCCCGAGCACTCTTTCCAGGGAGGGAGGAAGGCATCGACGCAAGAGGACCTCGTATGACGCAAGTTGTTCAAAGATGCTTGGACTGATGGAGCAATTGCCGTCCATTCACCAGGTGTCAGCTTGTGCGACATGTCGCAGTTGCTCCTCGGATGCATAGACCACAACGCGTTGTCGTTCTTCTGGACCTGAGTCATGGATGAGGAAGGGCCTCGGAGCTGCTCCACCAGTTTGTGTCCAGTCCTCTGTGATGACTAGGTCCCGAAGTGATGCAGGGTCCTCAGGAAGACACCCACGCCGTTGTCGTTGAAGATCTCTCATGACAATGTTGGCACGGACCTCCTCAGTGGCTTGTAGCAGAGCTTGAGTCAGAAGTTGGTTTGGACGACTCACTGATTGCTTTGCTTGTGTCTTCATTATAGTTCTTAGCTTGGTGACTTCTATCCCAGTCCTGGTTGATGTTCGATCTTGGGTTTTCATAGTCGTCATCAGTAGTGAGACCTCCCTTAACTATGAATTATGACATTCTTATATATAGCCAAAATAGTTGTTTACCCTATACAGGAACTGGGAAAGGTACTCAACATACAGCATATAGTGAACTGCTCTACTAACTATGATCCTTTGAAAATAGCAATGGGAACAAATATTTGAAAATTACAAAAAAAAAAAAAAAAAAAAATTGTGTGAGCATTTGTCTCTTTTTCAACTAAGGATGTGAGCAATTGTCTTGTGAGTATATACCCAGTGAGCATTTGTGGCTAATGTAATTTAACACAAGTGAATGCAAGGTTATGCACATAGGTAAACATAACAGTAGGTACAGTTACAAGTTATTTGGAAATTCGTTGACAAAAGTGGATAGTGAAAAGGATATTGGCATGATTATCAGTACATATACCATACATACATATACCAAAGGCTTTTTCCCCCTTACACGGGAGGTAGCCAAAAGACGAGGCATAGAAACCACTCCCTCCCATTCCATCCCCTATATACTCCACTCCCCTCTACTCTCTTCCCTCCCCCTTATCTTGGCCCCTCCTGGATGACGGGTCATCCCTGCATCTTGTCCACTGCCCTGGGTCAGAAGTAGTGTCGCAAGACACAGCACACCCCCTCATACATCACAGCATCATCCACACACAGCCATTCTTCACTCACCCCCTATCTTCAGTCCTCTCCCGTCCTTCCTCAACAGACATTCCCCTTTTTCCCAATGCCCCTTTTACCCCATCCATCCATCTCATCCTAGGACGTCCCCTCATGTTCACTCCTTTCACCTCTGCCTTCCACACCTCTTTTACTAATCTTTCTTTATTCATTCTTTCCATGTGTCCAAACCATCCCAATACTCTTTCATCAACCCTATCTCCCAACTCCCTTTCCACCCCTGTTCTCCTCACCTCCATTTCTCACTCTATCTAGCCTAGGAACCCCTATCATACTTCTCAGGCATTTCATCTCAAACACATCCAAACTTCTCCTCTCTTCCTCTCTTATGGTCCATGTTTCTGCCCCATACAGTGCTGTCGGCACAATCACTACTTCATACAATATCCTATTGGCATCCATTCCCAAATGTCTATTTTTCATTACACTTTTTAATCCCCCAAGGCATTTACTCGCTTCTCTCAATCTACAGTCTACCTCCACCCCCACTCCTCCCTTTCCTGCCATATTCGCACCCAAGTATCTAAAACTATCCGCTTCCTCCAGTCTCTCTCCCTTAATACTCACTTCCAGCCTGCAACCACTCTCTCCCCTTGTGCATCTCATCACCTTACTTTTACCCACCTTCAACTTCCTTCTTTCACACACCTTCTCAAACTCTGTCACTAACTTCCTCAATCCCTCCTCTGGTACTGCTACATGCGTTGTGTCGTCAGTAAACAACAACTGGCTTATCTCCCACTTTTCTCCTTTTTCTTTAACCATCTCCAATCCCCGACCCGCCACCCTTGCATTCACCTCTCGCACCACCCCATCCATGTAAAGATTGAACAGCCAGGGGGACAAAACACATCTCTGACGAAGTCCCACCTTTACCTCAAACCACTCACTCTCTCCATTCCTAATCCTAACATAAGCTCTACTACTCTCGTAAAAACTCTTGACTGCTCAAATCATCTAAGCAGTGTATTTCAGCCTCTGAGAAAGCAAATAAGATTCTAGGACTCATTGCGCGATCTTTTGACTTCAAAAGTCTAGCTCTCATTAACAAGCTCTATAAATCGTTAGTTTGTCCACATTTGGAATATGCTGTTTCCGTATGCTCACCGAATCTTGATAAAGACACTGGCAGATTGGAAAAAGTACAAGGGCGAGCCACAAAAATGATTCTAAATATCAAACTAAATCATACGAAAATCAACTAAAACATATGAATCTGTTTTCCCTAAAAAAGCGTAGACTCTGAGGTGAATTGATATTGGTCTTTAAGATTCTAAAGGGAATTAATAACATCAATAGTGATAAAATTTTCACACTGAATGAGAATCAGACTAGAAATAATTGTCTCAAATTGTCAGGAAATAGATTTAATTTGGAAGTGGGTAGAAACAACTTTGCCAACCTTGTAGTTAATAAATGGAATAAACTTCTTGTAGAGGCAGTGCAATGTAGTTCAGTTCGAAGATTTAAGATTCGTTTAAACAAGCACTTAGGCAAGATTCTGTAATGACTACCATTTATTTTATATTATTTGTCTGTTTTTATCATTATTTGATTGATTTTCATGTATCATTATTTATCCGTCACTTTATTATTATTTACTATTTACTTGTTTGTTTATTTTTAACTATATCTATGCATTTATCTATTTTAATGTCATTTATATTATCATCAATTTTTTTATTTATCATTATATATATATATATATGTATATATATATGTATATTATATATATACATATATATATAATACATATATATATTATATACATATATATATAATACATATATATATTATATATATATATATATATATATATATTGCATCCGACCTAGTTATGGACCAAAAGGTCTCCTGTTGGCATGCTCCTCCTTTATAATGCTTGTGAGCATTTGCCATGGACTCTCCACGCTAAATTTTTAGAATTGTTGATTTCTAATCCTCATGTCTCATTCAGATAATCTTTCGCCCAGTTAAAATGGACAAGCTAAAGTAAAGGATGTCGACATGACAAACTTTAAAAATGCGACACCTTTATCCTCTTTCGTTGCCGCTTGTAGTATTATTTCCAGACCTTGGTTAATACCTCCAGTTATTACGAGGGTTTCTTATTATTTAGGTCAGGAACTAACAACTTCAGACGGACAATCTTGGATGTATTCTGAAGGTTTGTTTTGACCCTGCCGTGATGTGACTTACCAGGTAGCAGACATTACGTCATATCGCACGTCTTTACTAAACTGAAGCGTTACGTCATCTCGGTGGAATACAATTTGAGATTCATCTAATTTGAGTTAACATGTTTCATTCTATTTGCTCGTATCATTTGGCTGTATGTGATCTCGTTTCTTTGTTATTTTCTTGAGCATTCGTTATGCACCCAATTCTTCTCGATTACTCTCACCGAGCTTCTCAACCATGTGCACAACAAAACTATTATGTGATAAGTCCTCTTTTACTCCTCGATATTTTCCGTCTGTAGTATTTCATAGCAATTGAAATAAACAAATACTTAAAAAAGACATAGAGCTAGCGAATAGTATTTACCTGCATTTGGAGAGCAACTCGATTTCTATTCAAGCGACGTGACTTCTGCAGGAGCAAATCTTCAACAGCACCGAGGGAGGAAGTTCTCTCCACGACCTTATTCTGTTCCTCATTTTCGCTGATGTGACGCTGGACCATGGAGAGCGTATGGCTCAGAGGACCTATTAAGCTTTGAGCCATTTTCTTAACGTCTTGTATGGCCGCCTCGATACTGACCAAACACTCATAGAAACTTTGTCCGTCAAGGCTGTACTTGGACAAAAGGAGGCTTTTGGCCTGTGAGTGTTCAAGCACCTGGTGCTTCAGGTCCTGGTGGAACGGCCTGCACTCGGGACATATGTCCTTGCGACATTCTGCACACCACAGAGAGAATGCCTGTCCTCCGTGGATGGGGCAATTGCCCGAATGTGGCTCTTCCTCCTCCTCCTCCTCCTCCTTTGTGAGATCTCCGGTGGGAATGTCGTCCACATCTCCTAAGTATTCTTCCTTTCTGCACTGGAAACAGGACACTACACCGCCGTTCAAACTGTGGACTTGACGCAGACAAGGGAGACAAAAGGAGTGGCCACACGACAGCACTCGTGGTCGTCGATCCTCGTCGAATTTGTTAAGGCAATTGGGGCAATCCATCCTGGAAAAGGCGAGAAAAAGAAATATATAAATATATATAAAACATTACCCATGGTATACACATACATCATCAAACAACTACATCATTAATACACACACACACACACACACACACACACACACACACACACACACACACACACACACACACACACACACACACACACACACACACACACACACACACACACACACACACACACACACACACACACACACACACACATGGGATGGGCGAACTGTGTGTACATGGACCTGGAGAGGGGCTTTGGTAAAGTACCACACAGTCTACTTGTGTGAAATTGGAACACACGTCAGAGAACTGAGAGGAGGGAGGCCAACTACTCCAGTGGGTCAAATATCTTTCGAAGGGAAGACCGTAGTCAAGGATAAGATGTCAAGGTGGAGAGGAGTAACGAGGGGAGTTCCACCAGGTTCAGTGATTGGAGCTCCAATAATGTTTCTTGTCGATGTCAATGGCATGATGGAAGGTACAATAAGCTGTGGCAACGTGTTTGCAGGTGACGCCAAAAGCATGAGGAAAAAAAAAAAAAAGGCGAGATCTGCACTGCTTTAAAAAGATCTAGGCACTATCTTTTGCATGGAGACAAGAATGAGAAATGAAGTCCAGTACCAAAAAATGCAAAGTACTGGAAATGGGCAGCAGCATCAGTGGCAAAAGACCATCTCTAAAACATTCCTTGGGAAGTGAACCAAAAACAAAAGAGGAAAAATACTTGGGAGTGCTGACGACAAACATATGAGCAGCACTGTGGGAGAGACATACGGATTGCTGCACAAGAGTGAACTAGCTTTTCACTATATGGATGAACAGTTGATGGAAAATAAATGAATAAATAAATAAAATCCCTGACATGTCCAAGACTGGGATATGCATTAGTGGTATGGTCCTCACACGTCACTAAAGGGGGTAGATTGCATTGGCAGAGGGGATCTCCCGATTAAATATGGCGGGGCTTAAGAAGTCATGGGAACAAATCAAGAAGGACTTTATGTACAGATCATGTTAAGGAATACAAATTTCCATATAGATGGATTAATAATACTTGCAATAATTAAGACGATGATATAGCCCAAACTGGAACAATACTCGCATCTATATCTAAATATCATAACTGGAAATAATGGATATAAATTAAGTTGGAATTGTACATGAATTTCCATATAAATGCATAAATGCTTGTCATACATTAGGTGATATACCCCATACTGAAAAATTACATGAATCCAAATCTGAATATTATAACTGGAAATCAAGGATGTAGATTAAGATGGAAATGTACATGAATTTGAGGCTAGCTGTGACAAATTGGAGAGTAGCAGACGGGACCCTACGAGCGTTGCTCCTTTCCTGTATGCTACAATTAGGTGAATACAGCCCACATAGCATAAAATACATTAAAAAATTGTATCTGAACAAAATAAGAAAATGGAAGTCAACTACTACAATCGAGTTCGAAAATTATTTATATAGCAACTGCTTTCACAAAATCATCAAAAAGTATATGTATTTACTAATATATATATATGTATATATATACACACACACACATATATACATATACATATATATATACATTTTCTAAATAGAAATGTAGTAGCACATTTGTAGATAACACACAGGAACCCACAGTCGGAGAAAGAATAAACTTCGAATAAAGAATAATCCTATATTTCGGCTATCAACTGTAGCCCTCTTCAGGAAAGTACATAAGAAAGAGAACAGAGGGGACTTATAAACTACAGTAAGAAGAGATGTGGACAGTTGACCTCACTCAGACGCGGGGCTAACTGGGGTGGCGGAGGAGGGAGGGGGTGAGGAGAGGGGAGGATGTAAAGTCCGCACTAGCTTATTTATTGCTGCGCGTGAGATAATGTCAGGTGTCCACTGCCCTTTAGAAATATTAATATTAGGGCATTCCTCAATTAATGCTGATTCGACTATTTTCCTCCTGAAACCACAGTGGGACTTGAACACTAATCTGGCCTTACCCCAGTCGAAAGAATGATTCTTATTTTTAACATGAAGAAATACAGCCGAATTTTCCTGCCCATACCTAATTGACCTTTTATGTTCTGCCAATCTAGTGTTCAAGTCTCTCCCGGTTTGACCCAAGTAAACCAAATCACAATCTTTGCAGGGCAAACAATAAACACCAGGTGACTCAACTTCCTTCGGCTTTTGTTGAACGTTCACAATTTGCTTACGTACGGTGTTAGGATAGTGATAGGCAATAGTGAGACGTTCACGAGGAAACAATTTAGTAGAAGAACTGATGGTATTATTGAATGGAATTTTTAAAATGTCCTTAAAGGAGCGGTGAAAATTTGAGGGGACGGAAGTTTTAAAATGGTTGGCCCTAGCCTTACTGAGGGCTTGGTCCAGAAACCAAGGTGGATAAGCCAACTTCTCAAGTTGACATTTGATCACCTCAATCTCTTGAGGATTTGCAGTCCTCAATTTCTGGACCAAGAGATTGAGGTGATCAAATGTCAACTTGAGAAGTTGGCTTATCCACCTTGGTTTCTGGACCAAGCCCTCAGTAAGGCTAGGGCCAACCATTTTAAAACTTCCGTCCCCTCAAATTTTCACCGCTCCTTTAAGGACATTTTAAAAATTCCATTCAATAATACCATCAGTTCTTCTACTAAATTGTTTCCTCGTGAACGTCTCACTATTGCCTATCACTATCCTAACACCGTACGTAAGCAAATTGTGAACGTTCAACAAAAGCCGAAGGAAGTTGAGTCACCTGGTGTTTATTGTTTGCCCTGCAAAGATTGTGATTTGGTTTACTTGGGTCAAACCGGGAGAGACTTGAACACTAGATTGGCAGAACATAAAAGGTCAATTAGGTATGGGCAGGAAAATTCGGCTGTATTTCTTCATGTTAAAAATAAGAATCATTCTTTCGACTGGGGTAAGGCCAGATTAGTGTTCAAGTCCCACTGTGGTTTCAGGAGGAAAATAGTCGAATCAGCATTAATTGAGGAATGCCCTAATATTAATATTTCTAAAGGGCAGTGGACACCTGACATTATCTCACGCGCAGCAATAAATAAGCTAGTGCGGACTTTACATCCTCCCCTCTCCTCACCCCCTCCCTCCTCCGCCACCCCAGTTAGCCCCGCGTCTGAGTGAGGTCAACTGTCCACATCTCTTCTTACTGTAGTTTATAAGTCCCCTCTGTTCTCTTTCTTATGTACTTTCCTGAAGAGGGCTACAGTTGATAGCCGAAATATAGGATTATTCTTTATTCGAAGTTTATTCTTTCTCCGACTGTGGGTTCCTGTGTGATACATATATATATGCACTAAAAACCCACTATTGATTGGATTTAAGAAAAGAAAGGAAATAACGATTTCTGTATATTTCGATCACTTGCTGTGATCCTCTTCAAGCGGAATACATAGATAAGAGAAAACACATTACTTATATACAGAGGAGAGAGGTGGAGTAAGGGAACATGGACATTTCATATCAGGTGGCGTCTAAGTTGCCGCGCGGACTTTGTGGCAAGTCGTCCGCTTTTACAATATAAGGAAGTAATTTATTAACTGCCAAGGTGGTTATATAATCAGGTGACCATTGTCCTTTTGAAATGTTAAAGTTTGGGAATTGTTTAATTAAGGAAGATTCAATAATTTTCCTTTTATAACTACATTTTGATTTGAAAATTATTTTGGCCTCGTCCCAATTTATGCAGTGATTATTGTTGGCGACGAGTTGAAATACCGCGGAGTTCTGTCGTGCGTATTTTACTGAATTTTTGTGTTCTTTTATTCTTGTTTTTAATTCTCTATCCGTTTGTCCCCAATACACTTCATCACATCCTGAGCAGGGTAATTTGTAATCTCCGAGGTTTGTGTCTTCTGTTGTTCTGTGATGAACGTTTACTACTTTTCTGAATAAACTGTTGGGGTAACTATGAATGATTTTTATGTTGTCTTTTGGTAGCATTTGGGAAAAATTATTGATAGATTTATTATAAGGAAGTTTTAGGCAATTTTTGTTCCAATTATGATGCTGAGATGGGTGGGAAGTGGATTTATAGTTTATAACTGGTTTTGGCCTTACTTAAGGCGTTGTTTGTAAACCAGTCTGGGTACCCTAATCTTCTTAATTGATTTCGTATGATTAGAATTTCTGGGTCCAAATAAGATGGGCTCCATAGTCTTAGTGCCCTTAGAAAAAGACCCGAAGCAACACTATATTTGATATTGTCAGGATGGTAACTAAAGAAGTGTACATAGCTCCCAGTGTGCGTTGGTTTTCTGTACACTGTGAAAGAAAGATGGTCCTGATGTCTCATGACTAAGATGTCCAAAAATGGTAAACTATTATCCACTTCCCATTCCACTTTGAATTTAATGTTAGCAGTTAGGAGGTTGAGTTTGTTGAAGAAGTCATTAAAGGAACCCCACTCTTCATCCCAAATCGTGAAGATGTCATCCACATATCTATACCAAAACATTCCGTAGGGTTTTATGTCCTGCAGAAGTACCGTCTCAAAATATTCCATGTATAAGTTTGCTAGCACCGGGGAGAGATTAGATCCCATTGAACAGCCAAATTTTTGCTTGTAATATTTATCATTAAACGAAAAAACATTTGTGCCAGCACATAATTTTGTTTACTGAGATGGGAAGTTGATCCTGATAAAGCTGTAATTTATTTTCCAGGAACTTCAAAACTTCTGTTACATTGATATTTGTAAATAAAGACACTATGTCTAGGCTTAACAATTTACTCCGTCCCGGAAGATGGTGACTTTTGATCTTATCTATAAAATCTTCTGAATGCTTTATGTGTGATCCAGAAAAACATCCTACGAACGGTGATAAGATGTTCGTGAGCCATTTTGATAACTTACTAGTACAAGAGTTCCTATTACAGATGATGGGTCTAAGGGGGGTGTTTTCCTTATGTATTTTTGGGAGGCCATAAAAATTGGGTAACTGTGGATTAGTGACTAACAAGCTGTTAAAAATATCATTTCCCAAGATATTGCGTGCCTTTTTATTGAAATCTGAGACGGTACTTTTGAGAGGGTTTTTTTTTGTTGTCAATTTTTCGTATGTTTCAATGTCATTTAAGAGATCAAAAGCTTTCTTTTCGTGATCTGAGTTGTTGAGGATTCCTATTTTCCCACCCTTGTCTGCTCTGGTAATGATAACATCTTTGCGATCTGTGAGATGATCTACTGCCAGCTTGTAACGTTCAGGCAACCCGCAATCATCCTTAAAACAATCCATGATACCTTGCATTAAAATCCCTTTTAAGCACAACAACTCACTATCATAATTGTTGGAGGCACAACAGAACTCCGCGGTATTTCAACACGTCGCCAACAATAATCACTGCATAAATTGGGACGAGGCCAAAATAATTTTCAAATCAAAATGTAGTTATAAAAGGAAAATTATTGAATCTTCCTTAATTAAACAATTCCCAAACTTTAACATTTCAAAAGGACAATGGTCACCTGATTATATAACCACCTTGGCAGTTAATAAATTACTTCCTTATATTGTAAAAGCGGACGACTTGCCACAAAGTCCGCGCGGCAACTTAGACGCCACCTGATATGAAATGTCCATGTTCCCTTACTCCACCTCTCTCCTCTGCATATAAGTAATGTGTTTTCTCTTATCTATGTATTCCGCTTGAAGAGGATCACAGCAAGTGATCGAAATATACAGAAATCGTTATTTCCTTTCTTTTCTTAAATCCAATCAATAGTGGGTTTTTAGTGCATTTATTAATGTGTTACGACATTACTGGACAGTAATATATATATATATATATATATATATATATATATATATATATATATATGTATATATATATGTATATATATATATACATATATATATAGTGTGTGTGTGTGTGAGTAAAAGGCTGGTAGATGAAGGTAGACAGGTAGGTAGATAGAGGGATAAGTGGCGAGAATTTAATTTTACGAGTTAGATGTTTTGAAAACAATAGCCGCGAGGGAGTTGCGGAGTTGAATAATCTCGCTCACCGTCTAAAATTTTGTAAACAAAAGCTAGGTCACAGATATTAACGCTGGTGTGACAATATGTAAACACTAAGCCATTCCGCTTATATATAAAGATTGCTTGTGTAAGCAGTATTGCTTAAGACGGTGTAACAGTCTTTCTGGTTGGAGAAGGGTGGAGTAGGAGAAACATTTTATTGGTACATGGGAGAAAAGTCACGCCTTAAGGGGAGGCAGGCACTTATTTGTAACGGTCGAGATTATTGGATGAATTAAGTAGTGTCGTCGGAACAGAGATGGCTTAGTGAGTGGATTGGGGATCCCAGGCGGGGAGTCCTCTGGTGTGCCTAAAAAAGACAAGTTGTAGAAGATTTAGTGAAAAAAAATCAAGAAAATATCTCAACCGTGTAAATACCCTACTAGAAGCACATGCTTAGTGGAGCTTGACTAAGTAGGATGAAGTGAGGCTAAATGGGGCCTACAGAGGAAAATAATGGAAATTGAGTGACTAACTCACATTAAGACAATGATCAAAAGAAAGTGAAAGTGAAGGAAGAAATACAAAACAATATAAGGGAACAGTAAACAGAATTACCCAGAACATTTCATTTAGAGACGCAGGAAACTGAAGTGAAAGTGAAGGGGTCGACATATATATACAAATATATATATATATATATATATATATATATATATATATATATATATGTATATATATATATGTATATATATGTATATATATATATATATATATATATATATATATATATATATATATATGCGTTAGTAACCACTAGGAAAAGTAAATCAACGAAGCAGAGCGCCTTCGAATAATTACATCTTCAGTGCTGAAGATGTGATTATACGAAAGCACTCTACTTCATTAGTTTACTTTTCCTAGTGGTTACTTACGCATCTGTGAACACACGTTCCTAGTGTTTTTATTGCATATAAAGGTCAGGGTTCGAATCCTTTGGCAGAGCTTCTAAAATGCTCAATCCTAAACATACACAAATTGTCGGAGGGCTCGCCTGATATGGGGATTGGATGAAATTGAGACTACCTCTTCTGTAGCTACGTGGAGTGTGGTCAGGGACTTGTACAGTCCTTTTGTACCATCGCACGTAGCTCAGTTGCTAGCATCTTGGCTTCGTGATTATGCACACACAGGTCAGGGTTCGAATCCCTTGGCAGAGCTTCTAAAATGTTTATATACATATATATGTATATACATATATATATATGGACACTCCCTCACCAGGAAACAACACTCCCTCACCAGGCAACAACTAGATACACATGGACACTCCCTCACCAGGCAACAACTAGAAACACAAACAACAATACTGTATCGTGAACAAGACAGAAGGAGATTAAGGATGGCTGAATCAATTTTTATTCGTCTGGATCAACCCTCCATCAATATCCAGCTACAGCCTGAAGTTTCACTCCCATCAATGAGGAAGCCCAACCAGCAACCTACAGGGAACCCGTCGGCACTCCATGGGTAGCTATGCGGACATGACATCTCCCCCGCCACACGACATCTCCCCCGCCACACCTCGTATGACTTCCTGTCCCAGTGTTTCTTCGCGGGTACAAAATCTCCCCCGCCACACCTCGTATGTCATTCCTGTTTTCACAGTGTATATTGTAACTCCTGAAGATGACCTCTGATTGGGTCGAAAGACGTCTAGAGTAAACACCATGTACCTTGGAGATTCTATCAATACCCTGACCTCCAACCTCCGCTCTCTCATTCGAAATATCGAGAGTACTTCTTACAAGTTGAACAATGCTACTACTGCTGTAGACTTCAACAAAGCCTGTATTCAAAATGGCCTCCTTCCAAAATATATATATACATATATATATATATATATATATATATATGTATATACATATATATATATGTATATACATATATATATACATATATATATACATACATATACATATATATGCATATATATACATATATATATATATATATATCGACTTAGACGAAGGGTTAAATAGTGATGTTAGTAAGTTTGCGGACGACACTAAAATAGAACGCCTAATTAGGTCAGGAGACGACGGCCAGATTCTGCAGGATGACCTTAATAAACTGTTAACATGGTCGGTGAAATGGCAAATGAACTTCAATATCTCTAAGTGTAGCGTGTTAAACGTAGGGCTACACAACCCCAAAAATAGATACAGCTTAGATAACACGTTTTTAGACAAATCTGAGTGCGAGAGGGACTTGGGACAGGAAGCAGTGTATTAGCGCCAGAAATAAAGCTAACAGGGCATTAGGCTTCATTGCTAGGACGGTAACGAATAGAAGTGCAGAAGTAATTATTAAACTCTATCTAGCGATAGTTAGACCCATCCTTGACTATGCGGTACAGTTTTGGTCTCCGTTCTACAGAATGGACGTAAATTCACTAGAATCAGTACAGAGAAGAATGACCAAAATGATACAAGGACTCGGAAATTTGCCTTACGAAGAGAGGCTTAGGCACCTAAACTTACACTCTCTGGAAAGACGCAGAGTGCGGGGTGATCTAATAGAAGTGTTCAAGTGGATCAAAGGCTATAACAAGGGTGATGCAAACAAGGTCATCATAATAAAACAACAGGGCAGGACTCGCAGTAATGGGTATAAACTGGACAAATTTAGATTTAAGAAGGAAATAGGCAAGAATTGGTTTACTAATAGGGTGGTCGATGAATGAAATAAACTTAGTAACCATGTAGTAAGCGCTGAAACTATCAGTTGTTTTAAAAAACGATTAGACAACTTTATGGATGGGGATGACAGGTGGTGATGGATACGGAGCTGCCTAGTGTAGGCCTTATGGTCTTTTGCAGTCTCCTTTATTTTTTATGTTCTTATATATATATATATATATATATATATATATATATGCTGCGACATTGTGATAAGTTGATGAAGGTGGAAAAAGAAGTGGCAGGTCTAGTTCCGAGATTTTTAGTTTATTCCTGACCGGTTCGCTCTGTGCTTTCTTCATAGTAATGTGACTCTGGGGTGAAGCTGTATATATATATATATATATATATATATATATATATATACATATATATATACATATATATATATACATGTATATACATATATGTATATGTATACATATATATATATATATATATATATATATATATATATTCAGTACTACTGAAATATAAAAGTCAGGGTTCGAATCCCTTGGCAGAGCTTCTAAAACGTTCAATCTTAAACATACACAAATTGTCGGAGGGCTCGCCTGATATGCTGATTGGATGAAATTGAGACTACCTCTTCTGTAGCTACGTGGAGTGTGGTCAGGGACTTGTACAGTCCTTTTGTACCATCGTACGTAGCTCAGTTGCTAGCATCTTGGCTTCGTGATTATGGACACACAGGTCAGGGTTCGAATCCCTTGGCAGAGCTTCTAAAATGTTTATATATATATATATATATATATATATATATATATATATATATATATATATATATATATATATATATATATGTATGTATGTATGTATGCTGCGACATTGTGATAAGTTGATGAAGGTGGAAAAAGAAGTGACAGGTCTAGTTCCGAGATTTTTAGTTTATTCCTGACCGGTTTTGCTCTGTGCTTCTTCAGAGTAATGTGACTCTGGGGTGAAGCTGTACATATATATA
>NC_134788.1:2691361-2696361 GCF_046742065.1 Oratosquilla oratoria | reverse complement strand
TGAGCAAAATTTTGACGCAGCCCGAAGGGATTTCTCCCCGTCCTCTCCTTTATATTGGGGGACGGAGAGGGTGGGTCACCGATTTAATGAAGCGGCCTTGCTGTGGATGTGCTGTGTCTTGCGGCACTGCTTCTGACCCAGGGCAGTGGACAAGGTGCAGGGATGACCCGTCATCCAGGAGGTGCTAAGATGGGAGGGAGGGTGGAGGGGTGTGGAGTGTTTTCAGGGATGGAATGGGTGGGAATAATTTTATGCCTTTCCCTTTTTGGCTACCTCCCTAGTAAGGGGGGAAAAAGCCTTGGTATATGTATGTATGTACTATTATTATTATTATTATTATTATTATTATTATTATTACTATTATCATTATTATTGTTATTACATATTTCTAATATCTAAATTTTCATCATCATCATTATTGTTATTATTATTAAAAATTCAAAATTTCATTTTTTGATATCATTGTTATTATTATCATTATTATTGTTGCAATTACTACTAATATTTTCTTTGTTATTGTTAGTGTTGTCATCATATTTACTTGTTAAACTTTATCATTATTATTACATTGGCCACAATGAATATGTGATGTTTACACTTGTCACCAACTATGGTAACACGGGGACGTAGTGAGGTCCACCCCAACTATGTATAAAATGCCCACAGCAGCCTGTTTGTACACCATTCCTTTGATAAAGCATACCTGCGAAACTAGTCAGGAATAAATTCAAGACTGAGACTCCTGTGTTTCCTACTCCGCTTACGTCATATATATATATATATATATATATCTGTATATATAGATATATATATATATATATATATATATATACATATACACACACATGTATACATATATCTATATATATATATATACATCTATATATACATATATACACATATGTATATATATACATATATATATGTAATATATATATATATACACACGCAGTTAGCAATCGAAATATATATTTTCGGTTACTCAACTGTTTCTTTCGTCCCGACTGTGATGTTAGTTGTGATTTACAAATGTTCTAATACATTTCTCAATAGTGATATATATGTGTATATATATATATATATATATATATATATATATATATATATATATGTATATGTATATTCTCTTGTAAACATACGAGGTTGAAGGCTAAAGAGGATTCATTGTTGATTGTTTTATTGCGTGTAGCTTCGATACAACGCACAATTTTTTTTATCTTCAGATCTTAGTAGTTGTCCTATTGTGGCCTTTTTTCGATGGGGTCGTGGTTTTGTAAGAAAGTGGCAATTATGGCCCATGTTCAGAAGTTCCTCTTGGTCCTTGGTAAGAACATGTATACACACACACACACACACACACACACACACACACACACACACACACACACACACACACACACACACACACACACACACACACACACACACACACACACACGGCTCGGTGGCGGATTGGTAAAGCACTGGTCTCACAAACCAGAGAACCGGGGTTCGATTCCTCGGCCGGGCGGAGATAGGTTGGGTTTGTCTCCTTTCACGTGTAGCCCCTGTTCACCTAGCAGTGAGTAGGTACGGGACGTTAGTCAAGGAGTTGTGACCTTGCTGTCCCGGTGTGTGGTGTGTGAGTGGTCTCAGACCTACCCAGAGATCGGCAAATAATGAGCTCTGAGCTCGCTGCCGTAGGGTGGTGTCTGGCTGTCTCGACAAGAGGCTGCAGCAGATCCGAGGTGAATACACACACACACACACACACACACACACACACACACACACACACACACACACACACACACACACACACACACACACACACACACACACAGAGCAATATATATTTGGAACAAGTTAGATGAGAAAGTAGTGTGTGCAAAAACAATACATGAATTTAAAAATAGTTTAGATAAAATGAGATATAAAGACGGGACACCACGAGCATAGGTCCCCTTCCCGTAAAATACAACTAGGTAAAAGACAACTAGGTAAATACTCATAGCGTCGGATTGACGGCGAAGATTGGAACTCAGGAAAAAATGGCAAATTTCGTGGATTTCAGCAACGAAGGAGTACTTGTGTTATATTAGTAGGGAGGGGGAAAGCTCGTGGTGTAGTGGATAGGTGAAGAAAAGGGAGAAGGGGAGGCATTATTGAGGAAAATGGAAGAAAATGAGGAAGGGGAGGAACGGCCTTGGAAGTCAGAAGGAGTGTAAACAAAAGGTGTGCAGATAACACAAACGAGGTCGAACGGGTGAGCAAAGGAATTAAAAGTAGGAATATAGAAAATAGCAGCTCAATGGAAAAAGGAGATAACAATTTCTATGGATTTAATGAGGGAGGAGATGACAACCTCCCCGACTAGTAAGTCTAGAGGAGAAACCAACAAAAAATGAACGAAGTATGGGAGGTTAGGTTTGGCCAACTGGCACTAGTTACACAAAGAGTTGACAAACTAGAAGAACTAAAGAAATAGAAGAATTAAAAAGACAGTTAAGAGATGTAAAGGATGATAATGAGGAATTAAAGAGCAATAATAAAGAGAATGAAGAGTCCATAGCAAAAGAGGTAAATTGTTAATAAAAAGTCCAAGAGAATAACAAATTGAATTTAGAGATATAGTGAAACAACAGATGAAACAACAAACTAAGGACACAGTTATTAAAGTGGTGAGAGAGAAGGAAAATACAGTAAGAGACTTAGCAGATAGAAAGAAATGTACAATTATATTAGGAATGGAAGAGAAGCACAATCCAAATAAGACTACAAGAGTAAACGAGGAGAAGGAAAATGTAAACAAGGTATTGAAATAGTCCAAGAAGATGAACAAGAAATAGGGAAAGAAATTGAAGAAATATATAGGCTCGGGAAATATAAAATAGACAAGACCAGACCAATTAATGTTACATTCAGGTCACAAACGACAGCAGAGAATATCTTAGCAAAAACAGGGAAACTAGCAAAAAGTGAACAGTATAAACAGGTATGGATAAAAAGAGAGATAAATAAAGAGGAAAGAGAGGAAGAGAAAAAAAATAGAAGCTAAGGGAAAAAAACGAGAACAGAACAGAGTCAGACAAAGAGAAACTCTATTGGAGAGTAGTGGATATGAAAGTGAAGAAATGGTTCATAGTAGAGAAAAACGGAAGGGAAACAGAATACACGATGGAGGTAACAGAAAATTAAAAGTGTCTTAAACAAATATAGATGGCTTAATAACAGGCTTAAATGAACTGAATGATTACCTGAGGGAAAAAGAACCGGACATAATGGGAATTGTAGAGACAAAATTGAAAGGTCCATTACCACCCAACAGTGTAGGACATGGCGCATATAATTATTGGATTAGAAAACAGAGAAGTAAATTATGTGCCTCCTAAAACGGCTTCGTAGGGAGAGAGAGAGAGAACACAAAAATATGTTAGAAGACACAAGGATAGCACTAAGTAAGATAACGGAAGATGGAGGAAGAATAGTTATAATGGGGGACTTTAATTGTATGGAAATCTGCTGGGAAGAGATGACAGTGAAAGGGGGAGACGACCTATGGGGAAATGTACTACTTGATATGATTATAGAACATACAATGACACAATGGATACAAGAGAATACTAGGTATAGAAATGAGGAAGAACCATCAAGACTGGGCCTAATAATCACATCAGAACCTGAAACAGTGGACAAGATTGAAAATAAGACACCACTAAGTAAAAGTGACCATATATGAGTTCAACTGGAACTAAATGAAGAAAACTACATTGGAAAAAAACGAACAATATAGAAAGGGAAGACTGATGTATGAAAAAACAAATTTTGATGAAATAAGAGATTTTTTTTAAGCAGATTGGGAAAGGATACACAAGGAGGAAACAACAGTAGGAGAGAAATGGAAAATTTGACAAAACTTTATAAAAGGATTGGAAGAGTATGTTCCAAGACAAAAACAAGAAAATGGATATGTAAAGTGTTGGCACAACAAAAGATGTAGCGAGTTAAAAGACAAAAGAGATAAAACTTGGATAGAATGGAAGAAAGATAAAAAACCTGAAAAATGGAAAATATATACTTGTTACAGAAACGAATATGTACAAGTGCGCAGAGAAGAAAAGAGAAAATACGAAAAAGATGTCACAGAAAAATGTAAAGATCAACCAAAACTATTTTATAGATTTGTAAACAACAAACTGAAGAACAAACAATATCTAGTGAAACTACGACAAGGAGGAGTCGAATACACAGAGGAAATAGAAATGGCAGAAATTATGAACAAGCATTTTAAATCAATGTATACGAGGGAGAACATACAACATAGAGATGTCGAGTGGGAGGAGAGAGTTCCCCCTATGAAAGAGATAGAAGTAATAACGAAAGAAATAATGAATCACTTGAGTAATCCCGATGTTAGAAAATCGCATGGACCAAATAAAATGACAAACTGGATTTTGAGAGAATGCAGGAACGAACTAATAGACAAAATGCATAGTCTAATAAACAATTCAGTGAAAGAAGGAAAAGTTCCAGAAGATTGGAAAAGAGCATATATAGTACCATTATATAAAGGGGGAGACAAGGAAGACCCTACAAACTATAGACCGGTCTCTCTTACAAGTACGGTAGCTAAATTTTGTGAAAGAATTATCAAAATTAGATGGGGAAGGCATTTGGAAAAAAAAACAATGTACTAAATCCAAGGCAATTTGGATTTAGACAAGGAACATCACGTGTCACAAACTTGATGTATTTCTATTCAAGACTAATAGATGTAATACAAGAAAGAGATGGATGGGCTGATTGTACCTTTCAGACCTGAAAAAAGCTTTTGATAAAGTGCCACATAAGAAATTGCTAAAGAAATTAGAAGCTGCAGGAGGAATACAGGGCAAACTGCTAAAGTGGATGGAAGACTTCTTGCACGAAAGAAAAATGAGAATGGTGATAAGAGACAAATATTTTAATTGGGATGAAGTGATTAGTGGAGTTCCGCAAGGAACAGTTTTGGCCCCAATAAT
>NC_134788.1:2646361-2666361 GCF_046742065.1 Oratosquilla oratoria | reverse complement strand
GGAGAGGGAGTGGAGGGGAGGGGAGGGAGGGAGGAATGGAGAAAGGAAAGGAGGAATGGGGAAAGAAGGGGAGGAGTGGGAAAGAAGGGGAAGGAAGGGGGAGGAAGGGAGGGAAAGAAAGAAAGAGAGGAGGAGGAGGAGGAGGAGGAGGGGGTAGGGGAGAGGGAGGGGAGGGAGGAATTGAGAAAGGAAAGGAGGAATGGGGGAAATAAGGGAAGAATTGGGAAAGAAGAGGAAGGAAGGGGGAGGAAGGGAGGGAGGGAGGGAAAGAAGAAAGGGGGGAAGGGAAAGACAGGAAGAGAGAAGGAGGAAGAGGAGGAAGAAGGAGGAGGAGGAGGAGGAGGAGACAGGAAGGGAGGGAGGGAGGAAGAAGGGAGGAAAGGAAGAGGAGAAAGGGAGGGAGGAAGAGAGGTAGGGAAGGAGGAGGAGGAGGAGGAGAAAGGAAAAAGAGATGTGGGGGAGAAAATGAGGAAGATGCTAAGGAAGAAAGAAATGAGGAAAGGAGGAGAAATGGGGGGACGGGAGGAGGAGGAGGAGGAGGAGGACGATTGGAGGGAGGAGAGGGGAGGAGGAAGGGAGGAGGAAGAGGGAGGAGGAAGGGAGAAAAAGGGAGATGAAGGTAGAAGAGAGAGAGAGGGAGAGAGCAAGGGAAAGGAAGGCAAAAGGAGGGAGGGAGGAAGTGGGGGCTGTGTTAATTAACCAAGTCGAAATATCTGAAGTATGTCACATTTTTTTTTTTCTAATTAAGTTTCATACGACAAAAAATATATAAGACAAAACCCACAGCCAGCCAAAGATAAGGAAGGGAGATTACGCCGATAAGAAAAAAAAAAAGAAAGAAAAAAAAAATCAGTAGGTGTGTCATGATGAAGTTGACAAGCCCGCCCCCCTCCCCCCCTCACCTACTCCCCTGAAATATAAAACAAAATCAAAATTCATCTCCTTACCGTCAGCAAGGAACAAGGGAACCGCCGTTTCACCAAGTCAAGTTGCCTAACTAACTTGGAAGAAACATTCTCCTCCATTTTTGGTCTTGAGCTGTGATGATGTCCAGATAGATAATATGTAGAGACTTCCCTCTCGCCATGAAAGGACCCTCACGTCATGCCAGGCCTCCCAGAGTAACGAGGAGGGAAGAGGAAGAGGAGGAGGAGGAGGAGGAGGAGGAGGAGGTGGAAGTGAGAAGGAGGGAGGGAAGTCAAAGGAGATAAGCTTGAGGGAAGGAGGAAGAGAGGAGGAGGAGGAGGCGGAAGGAAGATCAGAAGAGGGAAGATTGAAAGTAACGAGGAGGGAAGAGGAAGAGGAGGAGGAGGAGGAGGAGGAGGAGGAGGAGGAGGAGGAGGAGGAGGTGGAAGGAAGATCAGAAGAGGGAAGCTTAGAAGTAACGAGGAGGGAAGAGGAAAGGAGGAGGAGGAAGAGGAAGAGGAGGAGGAGGAGAAGGAGGAGGTGGAGGTGGAAAGAACGGAGGGAAGTCAAAGGAGATAAGCTTGAGGGAAAGAGGAGGAGGAGGAAGAGGAGGTGGAGGATGAAGAGGAGGAGGAGGAGGAGGAGGTGGGAAGGAGGGAGGGAAGTCAAAGGAGATAACCTTGAGGGAAGGAGAAGGAGGAGAAAGACGAGGTGGAGGAGGTGGAGGAGGAGGAGGAGGAAGATAGGCGGGGAGGTGGTATGTAGGGAAAAAGAAAAAAAAAGGAAGAGGAGGAAGGGAAGGAGGAGAAAGAGAAGAGGAAGAAGAAGAAGAAGAAGAAGAAGAAGAAGAAGAAGAAGAAGAAGAAGAAGAAGAAGAAGAAGAAGAAGAAGAAGAAGAAGAAGAAGAAGAAGAAGAAGAAGAAGAAGAAGAAGAAGAAAAAGAATAATAATAAGAAAACAACAACAGCAACAACAACAACAACAATAGCAACAACAACGACACCAACAACAACAACATGGTGGTGGTGGTGGTGGTGGTGGTGGTGGTGGTGATGTGATTGTCATAATGTTGTTGATGATAATGGTGGTGGTGGTGGTGGTGGTTGGTGGTGGTGATAGTGATGGTGGGGTGTTGATGATGGTGCTGATACAGCTGTTGTTATTGTCATTGTTGGTTGTGGTATTGTTTGTGGTGGTGGTGGTAGGCTTTACGGTCTGAGAAGAAAGCGGCAAACAAAGGAAAAAAAGGGAGAGAGAGAGAGAGAGAGAGAGAGAGAGAGAGAGAGAGAGAGAGAGAGAGAGAGAGAATGAGTTGGAAAGATTGTGTACAATCATGCGCAAAAGTTTTGACCTGCCCAGAATTTTTAATGATACAATGTTCAATACTTTGTCTGACAATTTTTTTTAAATATTTAAGAAAATTAGAGACAGAGAGAGAGAGAGAGAGACACAGAGAGAGAGAGAGAGAGAGAGAGAGAGAGAGAGAGAGAGAGAAGAAAATGGACTAGTAGAAGAGAAATAGTATTTTAATGGAGAACAAATGAAAAACAGAGAAAATGTTCATCTTTTTTATTCTCTTCGTTTTGTTCTAAATCATTAAAGTATAAGTAAGAGAAGCATGAAAGTAGAAGTACATTAGACGACAAATAAAAGAGAAAGTAAAAAAAGAACGAATGTGTACTAAGAAGAAAAGCGATGAAGATAGACGAAAGAGAAGAAAATACCGAAAAAGAGCAACGAAAAAGATAAAGAGAGGAGGAGAAAGGAAAAAAAAAAGATATTGTAGCAAGAAGAAGAAGAGGAATGAAGACGATGAAGAAAGGAGAAAGAAATGAAAGAAGAGACATAGAAATAAAGAATAAAACAAATGAAGTGAATAGAAGAAAGACAGAAAATAAACTAAAAAAAGCGAAATAGAGGAAATGGAGAACAGTGAGAAAACAAAAAGAAAAAGGAAGTGAGGAAACGGAAGGATAGGATGATGCCGTGGAATCAAAGTTGAAGAAGAAGAAGAAGAAGAACAAAGAAATGTGTGAAAAGAGAAGACAGAGGGAGAAAGAGTTGAAGTCATCAAAGAGGTTTAGAATTGTTTAGTTGAAGCGGTGTAAAAAGGACGAAGACAAGGAGGAGGAAGAAGAAGAGGAGGAAGAGAAAGAAGAAGGGAAGGAGGAGGAGGAGGGGGAGGAGGAGGACTTGGAGGATCAGGAAGAAAAGGAAGAGAAGGAAGAGGAAGAAGAGAAAGATAGGGAACATGAGGAAGAGTAAGAGGAAATGGAGGAGGAAGAGGAAATTGAGGAGGAGGAGGAGGAGGAGGAGGTAGAGGAAAGGGAGTAGGAAGAGGAGGAGGATGGGAAGAAAGAGGAGGTGAAGGACGAGACTAAGTTATATTATCGGCTCAGAATTAGACTCAAACTAAGATTTAGACTTAGACCCAAACCCTGACAACCTTATACTCATGTTTAGATTCAGGCTTAGACTTAGGCTTAGATTCAGACCTAGACTAATACTCACACACACACACACTCTGACTCAGAATTAGGCTCAGACAAAGACTTAGAATCAAACTCACGCTCTGGCTTAGGCTCAGACTCAGATTTAGCCGTACACTCAGACTTAGACGTAGAATAAGGCTCAAACTGAGCTCAAACTTGGACTCGGCCTTAGACTCAGACTTAGATTCAAACTCAGACTCAGACTTAGACTCAGACTTAGACTCAAGTTCAAACTTGGAACAAACTTGGACTCAGCCATAGACTCAACCTCAGACTCAGATTCAGATTCAATCTCAGACTCAGACTCAGACTTAGACTCAAGTTCAAACTTGGACTCGGCCTTAGACTCAAGCTCAGACTCAGATTCAGACTCAGGCTCAGACTTAGACTTAGACTCAGCTCAAACTCAAAGGAGGTAAGAAGTAAGGAGGATGTAGAAGTGGGAATGGAGGGACGAGGTAGAAGAGGAAAAGGAAGAGAAGGCGGAAGCGGAGGAGGAGGAGGAGGAGGAGGAGAGGAAACGGGAAAGGAAGGAAGGAAAGGAAAAAGAAGAGAAGGTGGAGGGGTGAGGAGGAGGAGGAGGAGGGTAAGAGGAAGATAAGGAGAGAGTAGAAAGAGAAATAGAAAGAGAGAGAGGAAATAGAAAACGGCAGAAGAGGATTAAGACAACGTAAGACAAAGAATAGGAGGATGAGAAGTAGGAGTCAAAGGAGGAGGAGGAGGAGAAGAAAGAAGAATAAGAAGAGGTGCAGGACGAGGTGGAGGTGGAAGGGGAAAAAGAAAACAGATGTATATGTATGTATGTATGTATGTATGTATATATATATATATGTATATGTATATATATATATATGTATATATATATACATGTATATATATATGTATATATATGCATATATATAAACATATATATATGCATATATATATATATGTATATGTATACATATATATATTAGGGTGTTTAAAAAAATGAAACTTGTTGGATTTTTATGAGCAACCTCTCATTTCGTTCCTTTTCACCAGAAAACTATTTTAGCAAAATTTTATACTGTAAAGTCCACATCTTGATGTCGCGCAGAGCTACAGAAGTCAGTACCTATACAGAACTCATGGAGGCATAACGTGTTCACTCCTGTCTTGTACAACAGTGAGTTGTTCATCTCTGTGAAGTACACACAACATTTTAAGGGTACGTATTTATCATTATTTATCTAAATCTCAAACATTTATTAATACATATAGAAGGCTATACGAGAAACCACGCTAAAAATTCAAGAGCAATGGGAAAAGGCCAATATTCCCACAATCGATCCTTGCCACATCCTCAAAAAAGTGAAGAAGCTACACTACACGATGAGTATGCGGCCCTCAAGAAATCCAAATCCCGAGAGTCTGGGAAGGCAGTGGAGAATAGAACGTCTTTTCAGGTCAAGCTGAAGCAGTTGTTTGACATAGCTCATCAGGATGCAATGCAGTTGATGACAATCAAAGAAGAAGATGGCGATTTTCTTGAGGCTCAAAGGAAGCATCGACGAGAAGGAAAGATGCTAGCAGGATTGGACCAACATTGGGTTGGTAAAGAGGAAAGGAAAAGGAAACGGATTATGACACAGACGAAGAGATTGCAACGAGAAAAAGAGGCATCATGCGAGGAAAGATTTGCGAAAACTAAGTATGAGTCGTCGTCGTCGTCTTCTTCATCAAGTCCCCTAGATCAAAGTCCATGTACATCTCCAGTCAAGAAATCTTGCAGAGGTAGGAAAGCAGCCGTCATTAATGCAGAAGTCGCCGCAGCTCTTGATCGAAGCCAGGTAAGCAGTCGAGGAGCAGTGACGGTACTCGTCCCCTTCGCCTCCGCCCTGGGGTCAAACGTGGATGAACTCAGTCTAAGTGCTAGCACAATCCACAGATATCGCAGTAAACATTGTGAAGAAAGAGCCGCCGAAATCAAGAAGTCTTTCTCTCCAACAATTCCCCTGACTGTCCACTGGGATGGGAAGTTGATGCCCGCACTAACTAATGGAGAAGTAGTGGATCGCCTTCCTATTCTTGTTTCTGGAGAAGGATTTCTCAAGCTGCTTGCTGCTCCGGTCACCGATGGTAAAGCTGAGCCGACAGCCACCACAATTATTAACGTCATCAAGGAATGGAACCTTCAAGAGAGGGTTGCAGCGCTTTGCTTCGACACGACTGCCACTAACACCGGTCCCCAAAGGCGGTGTCAGTCTGCGTCTGCAGCAGATCCTTGGACGTGATCTCTTGAATCTAGCTTGTCGACATCATGTTTTGGAGCTTCTACTAGAAGCGGTCTTATCTGCATTGGTTCCAGAGGTGTCACGGAGCCCTGATATCACAATTTTTCAGCAATTCGAAGAGTTGTGGCCTTCTGTGGATAAAACAGACTATCGGACAGCCGAAGATGAAATTGGAAGTACATCGTGGGCCAGTGATGTCCTCAATTTCTGCCAAAATCAGCTACACTTTAATCATCCGCGCGACGACTACAGAGAGCTCCTTGGGTTGGTCATTGTCTTTCTTGGAGGGGTGCCACATGGCTGCCAAAGCATCACTTTTCGAAAACCCGGGGCTGTTCATCGAGCACGATGGATGGCGCGGACCATATATGGCTTGAAGATGTGGATCTTCCTTCCCCAGTTCTCTCAGCATCGACAACAAAGACCCTCGTCCTCCCGTGTAGCACGATCGGGCATTCTGGAGAATCTGAGTGACTTGTGCATTTTTCTTGCCAAGCATTACGTTCGTGCCTGGTTCTTGGCACGTTCAGCCGTCAGTGCTCTCCGTCATGACATCGCCATTTTCAAGGCTCTGGAAGAGGAAGACAACGAGATCGTCAGGAAGGCAGGGACGAAGACGCTGGCACGCCATCTCTGGTATCTGTCTGAGATTAACGTTGGTATGGCACTCTTTGATGAAGAACTGTCTCTTCAGGAGAAGGAGTTGTTCGTCGCAAACATGAAGGCAGTTGACGGATCCGAAGAGACTTCTCCCCGCCTTAGGACTCTTCCTAATGGAATGAAAGACAAGACCGTGGCCTCCTTTGCAACTAAAAATACCAAGAGATTCTTTGAACTCATGAACATCGACACAAGTTTTATTGACGAAGACCCGGCAAATTGGAAAGATAACCCTTCCTATCAAGCTGGTCTGCAACGAGTTAAGGGGCTGGTTGTGACCAACGATGCAGCGGAGCGTGGGGTGGCTCTGGTCCAGGAATTCACGAATGAAGAGTGCAAGGACCAAGGCAGAAGACCAACTTCAGTTCCTTCTTCAGGTAGTCGAAGCCCACCGCAGGGAATTCCCCCGTCGGACCAAATCCTGCCTCATGAAAAACTTGAAATGAATTGCGCGACATGATACTATTGGCCGATACTCTTCCAATTTTTCTCATTTGATTTTTTAGTTAAAAGGAACAAAATAAAAGGTTGCTCATAATTCTCAGTTGAATTTGAATTTTTACTCCTATAACTATGAAACACCCTAATATATATACATATATATACACATATACATACATATATGTACATATATATATATATATGTATATATATATATGTATATATATATATATATATATG
The DNA here is from genome assembly GCF_046742065.1 of Oratosquilla oratoria. NCBI lineage: Eukaryota > Metazoa > Arthropoda > Malacostraca > Stomatopoda > Squillidae > Oratosquilla > Oratosquilla oratoria. The sequence continues at coordinate 2,659,367 of NC_134788.1, read as the reverse complement.
TATATATATATATATATATATATATATATATATATATATATATATATAGCCAAATTACCCGCGCGTTGTCGCGAGTTCATGGATAGTCCTTAACCTAACCATACCCCACCTTAACCCTTAACCCTAACCAAAATATATATTTTTAAATGAAATATAGTTATCCAAGTACCTGGAGGGATAAGGTATCAGAATATATATGGTTATGGGGATCCATCTCCCATTTCTTGATGTTCTGGTGAAACAGGGAGAAGAAACTTTCAACGCCTCTGTTTATGTTAAATCCACCAATCAAGGACGACATTGCCTAAATGGGTCAAGCGAGTGAGTGCTGCCCTCACAGGTACAAGGATTCGACAAAAGGTGCCTTTATTGGAAGAGCCCTCACACAACACACTGCAACAAGTCGAGAGCCGTGCACTCAGAGCTGGAAAGGAAGGGCCACGCAAGTCCTCATCAACAACGGATTTGCCAACAAAAATATTTAAAGAATAACTAAGAAGATAATGGACACGTGGTACCTAAAAAAGGAAGATGACCAAACACCAAAAAATATCATTGATATCTTTTATAAATCATTCTTCTCCACGGCATACAAGGAAGATGAGAGAATTATACATACATACATATACATATACCAAGGCCTTTTCCCCCTTACTAGGGAGGTAGCCAAAAAGGAAAAGGCATAAAATTATTCCCACCCATTTCATCCCCGAAAACACTCCACACCCCTCCACCCTCCCTCCCATCTTAGCACCTCCTGGATGACGGGTCATCCCTGCACCTTGTCCACTGCCCTGGGGCAGAAGCAGTGTCGCAAGACACAGCACATCCACAGCAAGGCCGCTTCATTAAATCGGTGACCCCCCCTCTCCGTCCCCCCATATAAAGGAGAGGACGGGGAGAAATCCCTTCGGGCTGCGTCAAAATTTTGCTCACACACACTACCTCATCCCCCATCCCCCCATCCATTCCACCTCATGCATCACAACATCTTCCATATACAACCATTCTCCATTCACCCCTGTCTTCTGTCCTCCCCCGTCCTTCCTCAACAGACATTCCCCTCTTCCCCAAAGCCCCCTTCACCCCATCCATCCATCTCATCCTAGGACGTCCCCTCATGTTCACTCCCTCCACATCTGCCTTCCATACCTCTTTTACTAGTCTTTCCTCACTCATTCTTTCCATGTGTCCAAACCATCCTAATACTCTTTCATCAACCCTATCTCCCAACTCCCTTTCCACCCCTGTTCTCCTCCTCACCTCCTCATTTCTCACTCTATCTAGCCTAGTAACCCCCACCAAACTTCTCAGACACCTCATCTCAAACACATTCAAGTTCCTTCTCTCTTCCTCTCTTATGTTCCATGTTTCTGCTCCATACAGTGCTGTTGGCACAATCACTCCTTCATACAGTCTCCTCTTAGCATCCATTCCCAAATTTCTATTCCTCATTACACTTTTTAATCCACCAAGGTATTTACTCGCTTCTCTCAATCTACATTCCACCTCCACCTTCACTCCACCTTTTCCTGCCACATTTGCACCCAAGTATCTAAAACTATCCACTTCCTCCAGTTGCTCTCCCTTAATGCTCACTTCCAGATTACTGCCACCTTCACCCCTTGTACATCTCATCACCTTACTTTTACCCACATTTATCTTCAGTTTTCTTCTATCACACACTCTCCCAAACTCTGTCACCAACTTCCTCAATCCCTCCTCCGATCCTGCCACAAGCGCAGTGTCGTCCGCAAACAACAACTGGCTCACCTCCCACTTTTCTCCATTTTCTTTAACCATCTCCAATCCCTGACCCACTACCCTTGCATTTACCTCTCGCACTACCCCATCCATGTATAAGTTGAACAGCCAGGGTGACATAACGCATCCTTGACGAAGTCCCACCTTTACCTCAAACCACTCACTCTCTCCATTTCTAATCCTGACACAAGCTCTACTACTCTCATAAAAACTCTTGACAGCTCCCAAAAGCTTTCCTCCTATCCCGTATATCCGCATAGCCTCCCACAGTGCCTTTCTGTCTACCCTGTCGTAAGCCTTTTCCAGATCCATAAAGGCCCAAAAAACATCCTTCCCCTTTCCTATAGCTTTCTCACATATCTGTCTTACCACAAAAATCTGATCTACACAACCTCTACCTGTCCTAAATCCACACTGTTCCTCACCAATTACTCCTTCTGTTCCTCTCCTAATCCTCTCAATCAAGATCCTCCCATAAGCCTTCCCAACTACACTTAACAAGCTAATCCCTCTGAAACTACTACATTCACACTTGTCCCCTTTTCCCTTGTAAAGTGGAACTATACAGGCACTCCCTCCAGTCCTCCGGCACTCTACCCTCTCTCCAGCAAACATTAAATAACCTCACCAACCAGTCCACCATCACTGTACCTCCTTTTTTTCAGACATTCTGCATGGCATCCATCCAGACCAGGTGCCTTACCTGCTTTCATCATCTTTACAACTGCCTTCACCTCATCCTTCCTTATTTCTCCTCCATTCTCCTCACTCATCACTCTCATTTTCTTAGCATTTCCCACTGCAGCTATCTTTCCCTCACTATCCTCCTTCACATTTAGCAACTCCCTAAAATATTCTGCCAATCTTCCCCTCACTGCCTTTTCCTCCATTATCATCTCTCCATCTGCACCTTTTACCTTTTCTTCTCTACTTGATTCGCCTCCTCTTCCTCTCTCAATTTCTTTCCAAAACATCTTTTTATTACTTTCAAAACTTTCTGTCATACTCTTACCCCATTTTACATCTGCTCTCCTCTTCGCCTCCTTTACCTTTTTCTTTACTTCTCTTTTCTTCTCTTTGTACCTCTCATATGACTCCCTCGTCCTTCTATTTCCTCCTGTCCTTCTTGTTCCACACACCATCTCTGCACACTTTGTGACTCCCTCCTTGAACCATCCCCATTCCTCCTCCACACCTACCTCTACTCTATCCTTTACTCCCTCCCACTCCTCCCTCAGCTTCCTCTTGTACTCATTCTCCTTTTCATTTAGAGAGTTCACTCTAAGCACCTCCCTACCTTTTGTCCCTTTCCTCTTCCTCCATCTATCCTCCACTCTCAGCTTACCTTCCACCAGAAAATGATCTGATATTCCCCCACCCTCTCCCCTTAGCACATGTACATCCTTAACTCTTCCTATCATAAACCTATTTACCACTACATAGAGAGAATTATGAAACAAATAATCAGAAGGAACATCAAGCCGACTTCCCCAGACACCAAAATCATTTCTAACGTATACTACCAAAATAAGAAGACATCAAGCCTACTCATCAAGAACAACAACAAGCCCATCACCGATAAACTTCAGAGGTCTCATGCTATATATAGGTATACGTGTAACCTTGGGGACTGCGCAGCCCAACCTTCTTCCTATATTGGTATGACCACCATGAAGCTGTCGCCTAGACTGTCCTACCATCTGGCAGCAGGTGCTCCTGAAGATACCATACCATCTTACGAAGGGAAACCCTGGTCGGTCAACAACACAGAAATTTTAGCCACTGGTCACCAACACCCAAGAAGACTACCTATCCTGGAGGCTCTACACATAAAAGATATTTCTCCAAATCTTAACATACAAGCCCATGACCTGCAAGCGTTACCCAGCGTTAGGAGGTCGTCCGCCCATTACGGTGCTGGGGGGCAAACTGATGACGTCACGCACCGCTCAGCCAATGGGAGAACAGACCGTACCTGACCCGCAGTAATCCAGCCAATCACCATCCACCTTCCGGATATAAAAGTTGCTGATCGTCATGGAATCTCCATTACTTCAATTGTCACTGAAGAAGCACCAGGAGGCGTGAAAACGCCTTTTGGCTTTCGACGACTAGGCCTATTTCTATCTCATGGCATACGGAGGCGAATTACTCGGACTGCTGCTTATGGAGGGCAAAGTCGCCTTACGAAAGAGAGACAAGCTTGCCATTTCATTCAATGATATATGTATATATATATATATATATATATATATATATAATACATATTTCCTTTGTAAAACACATACCCCCTTGTGAAATACCGCCGTTGCAAAATAAATACCCCTTTGCATAATACATAACCCTTTACAAAATACATACCCCTTTGTAGAATACATACACCTTTGTGAAATATTAACCTTTGTAAAATATATACCCCATTTGTAAAATATATATCCCTATCTACGTGAAAAGATACTCCTTTTGTAGAATAAGTACCCCATCTTCGTGACAAATATACCCCCTTTGTGAAATACATACCTTCTTTGTAAAATAAATACCCTTTCGTAAAATATATAGCCCCACTACATTCGTTGTGAAATGTGAACTCTGCGTGACAAATAGACCCCCTGACGATTAGGTTAGGTTCAGCTAGACTAAGATGTAATGACAATTACGTCGATGGGGTCCATTTTCCACGGGGGGTCCATATTCCACAGGGGGGAGCCATATTTCACAGATATAATACTACGAGCCAATCAACATGTTCTATGAAGAACAGAAATACTGAAACAATATATATATATATATATATATATATATATATTTATATTTAAGATTATTTCATATATATATATATATATATTTATATATGTATATATGTATATACATATATATATATATATGTATATATACATGTATATATATATGTATATATATATGTATACATATATATATATGTATATATGAATATATATATATATATATATATATATATGTATATATACTGTATATATATCAGAAGACGAAAATGTAGTAGCACATTTAGTAAAATGTTTTAAATTACCCACTGTCGGAGAAACAAAGCAAAAGAGACAGACGAACTGTATATTTCGACCACTACTGTGGTCCTCTTCAGCAGAATATATATATATGTATACATATATATATACATATATATACATACATATAAATTATATATACATATATATATATATATATATATATATATATATATATACATGTACATATATGTATGTATAATTTTGTCTTCCTTAGTCTCTACACAGAGACAGGCTCACCAACTTTACGGTGTAAGATAAGGCATACAAACACACAAATACATACATATACACATGCGCACATAAACATACACACGATTATACTTAATAATTTTTTATCAAATACTAGTTCTATAGTAATTAAAGGAATTATGAAAACAAATGATAATGAAATGAGTAGCGAGATAGACGACGATTTCAACAAGACGTTGGAGAGTTTCCGAAAGAAAATGATTGTTTATCTATCTACCTATCTTATCTCTTTACTTTGCTTATATATTTGATACCTAATCTATTTGTTTAATGTAATTACATTTTTACTTATCCATTCCTTTATCTATTCATCTACTTTTGGCGGGAAAATATTGAAGTTAAACATACGTCATCACGCTGTCAGGGGTACCAACCTCAATTCAGCGCAGTAAAAATAAACTTTCACAAATACCAACAACAAGTCTATCTACATGCCAAAGGCTTTTTCCCCCTTGTAAGGGAGGTAGCCAAATCAAAAGGCATGTACCCACTCCCACCCGTATATAAAAATAAATAGATAATATTCAAATTACTGACATGACGTAGCTGCATTTCCAATTAATAAGACGCACGATATATATATATATATATATATATATATATATATATATATATATATATATATATATATATATATATAATGAAAAATACAAAATATACATAAACTCGCCGAAACACGGAAAATTACATTTATATAAAAAGCGTACACACATAAGATATGAAATCATCTCATACAGGCAAACATATGCACTTATCAAAATGGACGTTTCAAATCATATATCCACCTCTTGGGAGACAGTAACGGCTTGCAGCATTGGGATATTTTTTCCGAGCCTTGGGCGTGACCATAACATTAGCAACTAATTCGATTTCTTTATAAAGTATTGACAAATTAAACAACTCTGATGTTTACAGATAAAAAAAAATACGATTTTAGATATAAAACAGTGTGTTTCAAAATGATCTTGTGTATCTATTAACCTAGTTGTAATATACAGGATAACTGTTATCCTCATTTAGTCGCTGTGTTTCCAATGGCCATTTTTAAAAAGATATATAAATTATTCCATTGTATATTTTTCATTGTTTTCTCAGCAATATTCACTGAGACTAAAAAAAATATATGTCAAAGGCAATGCTTAAGCATTATGCAGCAAATGATATATAAATGTTTGTATATATGTGTTTTAGTTTGTCGTCGCCAAATTTAAAATTGACCGTTTAATGTTCCCGTGCCCGCGCCATTGGCGGTTGACATGCAGGCGCGACATTACGTCACAGGTCTACTCTAAAAAGAGAACGGAGTCGTCTCTAATCTAAGAGAATGGAATCGTGCAAACATAGACAACACCGACCACTAAAAACATTTCTATTAAAGAGGGAGGGGTGGAGGGGGTTGATAGACAAGCTGCAGAATTTACCTTTCATGCTACTGAGTGCAAAATATGAATATTTACGTGTATTTGTTAATATACGTATACCCTGGCATCCGATGTACTACAGCTAAGCAAATATATATAAAATACTTATTTTTGACACAATTTTTTATCTCCAGCAGTTTTCCTGTAATATATTCTTTTTATATAAATAAAATTGTAATAATTAAAATGTGTTCAATATATTTGCATAGCTTTTGTCACATAGGATAGGACATCTTGACAAGACGCATGCGTATATGACAACAAGAGTACCGGGAGGGAGCGGGTGAGGGGAGGGAAAAAAATTGGCTTTGATATAGTTAGGGTGAGAGAAATAGGGAGGGAAGGACGAGATTTTCTATCTTTTCATATATATATATATATATGTTTTCTTTCCTTTTTTCAGAGAAAATTGCAGTAAAGGTACAAGAATAGAAGAGAGGGGGAGGGAGGAGGAGGGGAAGAAGGTTTGTAGGTATTTCCTACCGAGATACTACAAGGAGATATAGACTACGGACGTGCAGTGGCAGTCTTGCTTCCAGGCGAATCTCCACCTCCATAATCCACCTCCTCCTCAACATCTACACGGAGGATGTCATGACAGGCGTATCAAATGTACCCTAAAAGTATATATATATATATGTATATATATATATATATATATATACACATATATATACATATATATATGTATGTATGTATATATATATGTATGTATGTATGTATGTGTGTATTCACTTGGTCTTTCACTTGGTCTTTGGATCACGTGTTGGACTCGTGATCGACAGCTATTTCCCTCCTGGAAGAGAGCTCAGAGCTCGTAGGTCCGATCTATGGGTAATGCTATGACCTTGCACACACACACACCCCCAACTCCCCGCCCACGAGAGTTGGAGTAACACCCCTCAGCGCTGCGATACTGATATTATTTCAGCCCCGGGCGAGGGTCGAACCCGGACCTCCGTAGTGGCAGGCCAGAGCTCTAACCACAGCGCCATGAGAGGTGTGTGTGTGTGTGTGTGTGTGTGTGTGTGTGTGTGTGTGTGTGTGTGTGTGTGTGTGTATTTCTTTAGTTTGATTTCAAGGTATGTTATGATAACAGCATTAGAAACAAAAATAACTGTGTTTCGTATGTTCTCAGAGAAGAAATATTAATTGGAAATTTATATAAAAAAAAACAAGAAATTGTACCTGGCAACATGTGTTAAAGTCGTTTGTTCGGATGGTAACCTTGACTTGGGCTTTGTTTCTGTTGATGGACTATTTGTGCATATCATTATAAACATTCTATGTAAATTATATTTTGAGTGCAGTGTGTCTACGTCTGCTATTACAGATCTTATTTGTGAAAAATTATTCATCTATTCATATTTTGTGCGCATACGGACGAAGTCGTCGAACAAGAATTAAGCTAAACTTGTGTGAAATGAAATTATTTTCCTTAACAAAGCTAAAACAAAGGAAATCTATGATTAATGCTATGTTATTTTACGAACATGTTAGATAATGTTAGATAAGTTAAATAAATTTGTTTTAGTGATATATATAGTGTCCAGATAAGCTAGTCCAGGGGTTCCCAGAGTGGTCGATATCGACCCCCCCCCCCTCCAGGGGTCGATGAGACCATCCATCCAAGGAAGGGGTCGACGACAAATAGCCAAGGGGTCGAGCCAAGGGGGTCACTAGATTGCTAGCTAGCGGGTCGATGAGATCATCCATGGGGTCAAAAGGGGGTCAGTAGATTGCTAGGTTGTCGAAAGGGGTCAGTAGATTACTATGGGGTCGAAAGGGGTCAATAGATTACTATGGGGTCGAAAGGCAGTCTTAAAGATTAAATGGTTGGCATGAAATGATCCTGTTCTCTTCCCCCCGTACTGAAAGAGTGAGAATAATGAACCAACCAATACCTAATCTTAAAGAAAAACCATGTCAGTTCACGCTGAGTCTAAAATCCTCCCCATTCTGTGTATGTAAGGAGAATCTCACATCTTATATTCTAATTCTGTTAGCATTATGCGTAGATGTACTATACAACGAAAACTGATACGTCATTGTCTGTGTGTATGTAAGTACATGCGTTAGCGGGCGTGAAACTTCTAGAACATTCAAATTGCCATTTCTCTTTACATTAATTATCCTTTTATTTTCCTATGCAAAAGTTGAATGAATGGGAGATAGATTAGTATACATTATTAAAATTTGAATGATTATATTATATTTGAGTACATGTTAATTTCTGTGTGCAAGGAACGATTGTGGAAAATTTGAATAGATAGGCAACTGTTTTGGGGGGAACGCGAACAGCGTGAAAGCGTCACGCAGGCCAGGCAGGCAGGCAGTCACGAGCGAGCGAGCGAGCGAGCGGGCATTGAATTCAGTACACGTGTCAGAGAGAGTGAGCCAGTGAGAACTTATATTGTAAATTCCCTGTGAAATCACACTTTTAAATACCTTCAGCGTTTTCCTTTCCACTTTATTGGACAACCAATATGATCATGACGATTATGATGATGATAATATTATGATGATAGAAAAATGTATAAATAAAAGAATGAAATATTAGCAACCTATGTATGTTTAGAAATTTAAAAAAAAATCCGAAATTTGCCCCAATTTTTTTTATCTTTTTTTTTTATCAATTTGTTGTTCTTTGGTAATGTACGAAAATTGTATTCCCCATATATAGAAATGGAAGCAATTGCTTGTCTGATTTCCTGTGATTTATAATGAAGTAAATACTCATTATTCTTTGCAGATGTTAATCAAAATAATAAAATAAGCTCAGTGTTGACGTCGATGTGCCTTTTTTCCACGGAACTGAACTCAAAGAAAACGAATATAAAAACGTTAGGATTTGGATCTCGTTTCGCAAATTTGTTTAAAAATGATAGACTATCAAATAATAAATCGATAAACTAAAATGTAAGTAGAAAGGAAGAACATTATTTCAACTCTTGTGTTCTGTCAAGTGTAGGCCTTATGGTCTCTTGCAGTCTACTTCATTTTTGGGCTAATTTCTCCCGTCCATATCCGTTACACACAACACCACCTGTTACACACACACAACACCCGTTACATATACATCCATAACCCCGTTACACTCATACATCAGCATCCGTTACACACGCTACTTCAAGGACCATATACATGATCAAGCGGTTTATCAAACGGGTTTGACCGTTTGAATGTGAATATTTGTTTGTCAAACGGGTTTGACAAACCGGACTTGACCGTGTGACCGGGGTATTTGGTTGTCAAACATTTGACAAATCGTTTGTCAAACGGTGTTTGACCGTGTGAATGAGGTGTTTGTCAAACACTTTTGAAAAACAGTTTGTCTAACTGGGTTTGACCGTGTGACACCCTACGTTTTCGTCCTCCACCATGCAGGTTCTCCCGCAAGACCTTGGGGGGGGGGGCTCTACGGGGACACGTACAGTACGTAGGGCGAGGCCAACGTCATCCTGTTACTAACGAAAAAGGGCGATTTTATCGAAAATGGAAATAATTAGCATTCTTTTCTGAGTGGACATTTATCCCCAAGCATAAAAATGCTGCGTTGCCTCTGATCCGTATGAATGTCGGCGAATGAACTAAAATGTCGACTTTTAAGGTGGATGGTGGCAAGAGGTACAAAATGGGGACGACAGCCATAGTCGCAGGAATCATATTTATTTTCTTCTATTTCGTAGGATATTTGACATATATTATTTCCCCTTCACTGGTAAAATATGATTTAATTATTTTTTGCTATATTTTTGAATAAGGATGTTAAGTTTCCCTCTGGAATATTAATTTTTGTATAGCATTCAGCGGTCGCACGACTCCGTGCAACAAGGGCAGATCTACATCACCGCCGGGCAAGTCAGCCTCAACGCGTCAGTCAACAGGCGAGATGAGAGTGAAAGGATGAAAGCCGTGTGTGCGCTTACCTAATCATATTTACCTAATTGTAGTGTACAGGAAAGGAACAACACTCGTGGGGTCCTGTCTCCCAATCTCCAATTACATACTTAGTCTTAAATTCATGTATAGTTCCAAATATATCCATGATTTCCAATTTTCGTATTTATATTAATTTTAAATTCATGCATTCTGCCCTGTCCAAAGTAACTTCACTTTACCAGAGTAAACCTGAATATAGCATAAAATAACGTAATATCGCCAAGACACTGTTTTCAGCTTAAAAAAACAAAACAAAAAACATACAGTGGAAACCACATTACTCGATACGGTCAAAAAATAATAAATTCTCAAGCGGGAATATGTTTGACAACCTAAAAGTCATGCTAGACTGGCGAAAATAACGCTTAATTTTTATTCCTCAAAAAGATCTGTTTCTATAATATTTTTTCATTGAAATAGCCCAATGTCATGGATGAATTATTTAGTGCAATTATGTGAAATGTTTTCACCACTGCTCGGCACGACGTCACACGGGAATATATTAGACAACAACTAAAAATTATGCTAGACTGGCAAGAATCATGCTTAATCTTTTATTCTTCATTATAACTCAGATTTTTATAATATTGTTTGATTAGAATAACCCAATGTCATGGGTGAATTATGCCCATTTTAGAATATTGTGTGAAATGTTTTCACGACCGCGCGACATGACGTCACACGGAAATATATTAGGCAATAATTAAAAATCATGCTAGACTGGCAAAAATCATGCTTAATCTTTTATTCTTCATAATAAGTTAGGTTTTTATAATATTTTTCATTAAATAGCCCATTGTCATGGTTGAATTATTATTGTATTATAGAATCTAAAAGTATTGCATTTGTAGTGGTTTGGTTCGAACAAGCCAGGGAAAATGAAATTCACTTTGGTCTCTTATTCTAATCTCTTTGGTAAAACCACAAGTAATAGCCACTGGTTAGTGGATCTGATCAGTCGTAGCTGGACGGTGAGCCTAACGTCAGAGGCGGTGGCGGCTGATGACGGCGAGGCTCGATGGAACTGCTACAAGACTGGACGAGATGTTGTTGCTGCTGCCGTGGCTATTACCATTCTGTCCTGACTAGCCGCCGCTGCCCTATTTAAGGGTCGCTCGCGGCTCAGCGTAGTTGGCAAGAGAGGTCGCTAGCCGCTCGAGAACCATTTGCTGGCTCCTGATTGGCTAGCTCATATTCACCTCTTGCCAACTATGGGAAGTGTGTGACCGCCTGTGGCTGCGTCACTACACATTAATATAGAACGTAAAAAGTGGTGTCATTTGTGTGTGTGTTCGTATGTGAGTGACAGGGAAACTTCTGGAACTTTGGTTAATTACCATTTTCTAATTACAAAGTTAATTATAATTTTATTTATAATGCGAAAGTTGAATAAATGGGATATAGATTATTAATATTATCAAAATTGAATTATTGTATAACTGAAATTGGATGTATGTAAAATTCTGTGTGGAAGGAATAATTGTAGAAAATTAATTATTGGCAACTGCCCTTGGGCACGCTATTCCAGCGTGAAGTCACGTGTGTGTATTTACCTAGTTGTATTTTACGGGAAGGGGAGCTATGCTCGTGTGGTCCCGTCTTCATATCTCATTTTATTTCAACTACTTTTAAATTCATGTTTCGTTTTTGCACACACCACTTTCTCATCTAACTTGTTCCAACTGTCTATTACTCTGTGAGGAAAGCTGTTCTTTTTCAAGTCTCTTCTATAGCTGTCTTTTTTTATTTTCTTTCCGTGTCCTCTTGTATTTCTGTCATCCCATTTTATCAGATTCTCTCTATCAGTAATTTCTATGCCTTTCATGATTCTGTAAATAGCTATCAAATCTCCTCTCTCTCTTCTTTGCTCTAGTGTCTGTAGTTCAAGTTTTGCTAGTCTCTCTTCATATGATACTTTTGAGAGTGTTGGTGCCAATTTTGTAATTGCTCTCTGTATTCTTTCAAGTGTTTTTATACATTTTTTTTTTTTTTTGTACTTGGTGACCATATCGTCGCTGCATATTCCAATCTTGGTCTTATCAGGGTGATTAGGATTTTCTTCACCATTTCTTCATCCAGGTATGTAAATGCAACTTTGATTGTTCTTATTAGATTATAAGTCTCTCCGAAAATCTTATTTATATGTTTCTCAGGTGACATATTATTCATAACAATGACTCCCAGGTCCTTCTCATTTTCTACTTTTTTTATTCCTTCTTCTCCCAATTTATATGCTCCTGTTATTCTGTTTTTGCTTTTTCCAAATTCCATTATACTACACTTTTTTGTATTGAACTCCATCTCCCATTTCCTACTCCATTCTTGTACTTTATTTAGATCTCTCTGTAGTGATTCACAATCCTCTTCAGTTTTCACTCTTTTCAGTAGTTTTGCATCATCTGCAAAGAAGCTCATATAGCCTTCTATTCCTTCATCCATATAATTAATATATATAGCAAACATTATTGGGACCAGAACTGTTCCCTGCGGAACACCGCTTATTACTTCATCCCATTTTGAGTGCTGGTTTCTTATCACTACTCTCATTTTTCTTTCTTGCAAAAAGTCCTCCATCCAATTTAGTAG
>NC_134788.1:2591361-2641361 GCF_046742065.1 Oratosquilla oratoria | reverse complement strand
AAGTGTATCAATATTTCATTCTTTGATGCTTATTTCTTCCATAGGGGGGACTTTCTCTTTCCATTCAATCTCTTCAGGTTGTATGTTCTCCCTTGTAAACACTGATTTAAAATGTTTGTTCATAATTTCCGCCATTTCCATTTCCTCAGTGTATTCAACTCCCCCTTGTCTTAATTTCTCCAAGTCCTGTTTGTTTTTCAGTTTATTGTTTACAAATCTGTAGAATAGTTTTGGTTGATCTTTACATTTTTCTATAACATCTTTTTCATATTTTCTCTTTTCCTCTCTGCACGTTTGTACATATTCATTTCTATAACCGGTATATATTTTCCATTTTTCAGTTCTTCTGTCTTTTTTCCATCTGGTCCAGGCTTTGTCTCTTTTGTCTTTTAACTCCCTACAGCTGTTGTTGTACCAGCATTTTACATATTCTTTTTCTTGTTTTTGTCTTGGGACATACTTTTCCACTCCTTTTTTGTAAATTTTTGTCAAAATATTCCATTTCTCTTCCACTGATGTTTCTTCTTTGTATATTTCTTCCCAGTTTTCTTGTTGAAAGAATTCTCTTATTTTATCAAAGTTTATTTTTTCATACATCATTCTTCCTTTTCTATATTGTTCATTTCTATTCATATATTTTTCTTCATTAAGTTCCAGTTCAATCAATATGTGGTCACTTTTACCTATTGGTGTTTTATATTTAATCTTGTTCTCTACTCTAGGTTCAGATGTAATTATTAAGTCAAGTCTTGATGGTTCTTCTTCATTTCTATACCTAGTGTTCTCCTGTATCCATTGCGTCATTGTATGGTCAGTAATCATCTCAAGTAGAGCGTTTCCCCATGAGTCGTCTCCACCCTTTACTGTCATTTCTTCCCAGCAGATTTCTTTGCAATTAAAGTCGCCCATCAATACTATTCTTCCTCCGTCTTCCATTATTTTGTTTAATGCTATCTTTGTGTCCTCTAACATACTTTTATGTTCACTCTCCTCCCATGAGGCTGTTTTCGGAGGCACATAATTGATCACAAATTTTCTGCTCTTCTTATCTCGATCTTCCACTTCTATCATAATCATCTCTACTGTATTCTTTCCATATATGACGCCCTTCACGTTAATATCCTTCTTAGTCAGGAACATAACTCCACCCCCTTGCTTTTTCTCTCTGTTTCTAATCCAATAATTGTATGCATCATGTCCTACACTGTTGGGTGGTAGTGGGCCTTTTAATTTTGTTTCTACAATTCCCATTATGTCCGGTTCTTTTTCCTTCAAATAATCATTCAGCTCATTCAATCCTGTTATTAATCCATCTATATTTGTGTAAGACACTCTTAGTTTTCTGCCACTTCCATTGTGTTCTCTGTTTCCCTTATGTTTTTCTTTTGTATGTCGAACTTCCTTAGTTTCATGTTCACTACTCTCCAATAGAATCTCTCTTTCTCTGACTCCGTTCTGTTCTCGTTTTTTGCCTTAGCTTCCAGTCTTTTCTGCTTTTCTTCCTCTCTTTCCTCTTTATTCATTTCTCTTTTTATCCATATCTTTTTATATTGTTCACTTGTTGCTAGTTTCCCTGTTTTGGATAAGATATTCTCTGCCGTTGTTTGTGACTTGAATTTAATCTTAATTGGTCTGGTCTTGTCTGTGCTATACTTTCCGAGTCTAAATTTCTCTTCGATTTGTTTCATAATTTCTGGTTCATCTTCCTGAACTGATTCTAGTAATTGGCTTACTTTTTCATTTTCCTCTTTGATTCTTGTGGTTCTATCTGTGTTGTGTTTCTCTTCCATTCCTAATATAATTATACATTTCTTCTTGTCTGCTAAATCTCTTACAATATTCTCCTTTTGTCTCATCACTTTAATAACTGAGTCTTCAGTATGTTCTTTCAATTGCTGTTTGACTATGTCAGTGAATGAAACCTTATTTCCTTCTTGGGTTTGCTTCCAATTTTTAGTTTCTTTAGGTATTGTCTCTCTGTTTTCTTTACTATTCTTCTTTAATTCCTCATTCTCCACCTTTACTTCTCTTAACTGTCTTTTTAGGTCTTCTATTTCATCAGTTAAGTTTTTATTCGCCTTTTCTAGTTCTTCCAATCTTTCAACCCTTTTTAAAATAGTGTTCATATGACCTAACCTACTCTCCAAGTCCTCGATCACCTTATCAACCTTCTCCTCTAGTCTTGTCAGTCGGGGGGGGGGTTGTGTCCCCCCCACCCTCTTTAAATCCCTTGAAAATATTCTCATCACTTTCTACTGTATTGTTCCTATCTATACTTCTAATCTTTACATTCTTATTAGACATTTCGTCGTCTTCCAGCTGGTCTTGCGGTCGATTGTTTACTTTTCGGCGGTCTGTTAGGGCCATGTCCTCTACTTCCTCATTACCTTCCATTTCCCCAGCAATCCCTCCCCTTCTCCTCTTTCCTTACTTTCCCACTACCCCACGAGCAATTTCCCCCCACCCTGTAAATACAAAAAGGCACTTCTCTTTGCGTTGGGATCCACAATCTGCACTTTTCTTCAGAACGTTCTTCAAGCCGTCCGTTCGTTGAAAGTGTGTGTGTGTGTGTGTGTGTGTGTGTGTGTGTGTGTGTGTGTGTGTGTGTGTGTGTGTGTGTGTATGTATGTGTTTGTGTGTGCATGTATTTGTGTATGTGTGTGTTTGTGTGCATGCATGTGTTTTTATGTGTGTGGGTGCGTGTGTATGTGTGTGTTATTCTATTACAAAGGATTACAAAGGCGGAGCATGCTGACAGGAGACCTTTTGATCCATATCTAGGTCGGATGCGAAAAAAAATCATATCAATAATAAAACAATAAATAAAAACTATAATAATGTAAATACCAAATAGAATACATAAATAAATGCATAGGTATAGTTAAATAATAAACAAACAGGTAAATAGTAAATAATAAAAAAGTGACATATAACTAATAATAAATGAAAATCAGACAGACAAATGATAACAAAACAAAAACAAATAATATAACATAAATTATAATCATTACAGCATCTTACTTAGGTATTTATCTAAATGATTCTTAAAGCTTCGAACTGAACTACATTGCACTACATGTGCAGGAAGTTAATTCCATTTATTTACTACACGGTTGGCAAAGTTGTTTCTACCTACTTCCATATTGAATCTATTTCCGGACAGTTTGAGACCATTGTTTCTTTTCTGATTCTCATTCAATGTGAAAATTTGGTCACTTTTGATGTTGTCAATTCCCTTTAAAATCTTAAAGACCTGTATCAAGTCACCTCTGAGTCTACGCTTTTTTAGGGAAAACAGATTCATGTGTTTTAGTCGATTTTCGTATGATTTATTTTTGATATTTGGAATCAGTTTTGTGGCTCGCCGTTGTACTTTTTCCAGTCTGTCAATGTCTTTAATGAGATTCGGTGACCATACAGAAACAGCATATTCCAAATGTGGACGAACTAACGATTTATATTGCTTGTTAATGAGTGATGGACTTTTGAAATCAAAAGATCGCGCAATCAGTCCTAGAATCTTATTTGCTTTCTCAGAGGCTGAAATACACTGCTTGGATGATTTGAGGTCGTTACTGATAATTACGCCGAGATCTTTTTCACTATCCACTTTTGTTAACGAATTACCAAATAATTTGTAATCGTACTTACTGTTATTTTTACCTATATGCATTACCTTGCATTTACTTGTGTTAAATTTCATTAGCCACTTTTCAGACCATTGCTGTACTTTATGTAAATCTACTTGAATATCTAATTGGTTTGAGTGATCATTTGCCATCAGCAAATTTGGAAACAGTAGATTTAAGTCCATGGTCTATATCATTTATATATACTATGAATAGAAGTAGCCCAAGAACGGAACCCTGAGGAACTCCACTTGCAACACTTTTCCATCCAGAAGTTTTTCCATTTAAAACAACTCTCTGTTTTCGACCATTCAACCAATTACTAGTCCAACCTAATAGGCTACCACTTATTCCATGCAAAGCTTATTTAGTAAGTAGTCTTTTGTGTGGGACGGTATCAAAAGCTTTTGCAAAATCTAGATATATTAAATCTATATTGTTTCTTTTGTCATAATTCGAGATAACTGTGTTGTAGAATTCGAGTAAGCTAGTCACGCAAGAACGTTTCCGTCTGAAACCATGCTGGCTATCATTTATCAAACGGTTACTTTCTAAATGATGTTCGATAGCATCTCTGATGATAGTTTCCATTATTTTTCTTACGATTGAAGTCAAACTTATAGGCCTATAGTTATTTGGTTTCTTTTTGTCACCTTTTTTGAATATGGGAGTAAGGTTAGCTAGCTTCCATTCTCTTGGGACATCTCCGGATATATTGGATTTCTTGAAAATAATTTCTAATGGAACAAAAATCTCATTTTTCATTTCCTTTAAGATTCTCGGATGCCAACCGTCAGGCCCTGGTGTTTTATTAACTTTGAGTTTGTCTATACACCTTTTGATTTTTTCTTTTGTTATATTTACCGTAGTAAGTTTACCCTAGACTTTTCACAGGTTTCAGTTTGGAATTCACTTTGAGGTGTTTCGATTACGAATACCGAGCTAAAATAATTGTTTAAGATATTACCCATTCCTTCATTTGAATATTCAAGTTGACCGTCAGCAGATAATAGTGGACCAATGTGATTCCTAACAACCTTTTTATCTCTAAAGTAACTATAGAATTCTTTGGGATTCTCTTTGGATTTATCAGCGATGTTTATTTCGTATTGTCGTTTTCTTTTTCTTATTGTCCTTTTTAAATCTCTCTGTATTGATGCATAACTTTCATAGTCATTAGATGCACCCGAGCACATATATTTCTTATAAGCCTGTCTCTTTTTAGCAATACTTTTTTCAGTTTCTTTGTCGAGCCACTTTGGGCGAGCCTGATTTGGGGGACGTCTGTCCTTAAAAGGAATGTAAGTTTGAATCATCTTAGTGAGCGTATTTTGAAATATTTCCCACATCTGATCTACAGGTCTTTCGTTTAATTTTGCCTCCCAATCTGTAAGCTGAAGCTCCTGATGTAATCCTATGAACTGAGCTTTACTGAAATCGGGTATTTTAGAAACACAAGTATCTATTCTAAAAATAATTAGGAGTTTGAATCTAATTAAGTTGTGATCGCTATTTGCAACAGATTCACTGACTTCTACATCAGTTACCATGCTTTCGCGGCTAGTGATCAATAGATCGAGTAAGTTTTCATATCTTGTGGGCTCTTTTATATGTTGAATTAAGTAATTGTCACCAAGAAAATCAATCAAGCGACTATCTATATGGCCATGTTCAAGGGTCATCCAATCAATGTCAGAAAAATTGAAATCACCCATTATCAATAAATCCCGGTTGCAGAAACTAGACAGTTCTTGAAATAACAGTTTGTCGTCTGCTAATGATAATGTCTTTGGCCTATATATTACACCTATATTCATTTTTTGTCCATTTGTTTGGGTTAACTCAACCCACAAACTATCATATGCATCCTGTTTCACTTTCTCTAAAACACAAGCATGAACATTGCTTTTAACGTACAACAGAACACCCCCACCTTTCTTGTGGTTTCTATCCTGATGAAAGTGTTTAAATTCCGCAATATCAAATTCAGCTTCGAACGCTGTACTATTTCACCATGTCTCAGTTATTCCTATCATATCGAGATTTTCGCTTTTGACATACGCCTGTATTTCTTGGAATTTGTTCCTAATGCTACTAGCATTAAAGTACATGTTTTTAAGAAACTCGTGATTATTTCTTTTTGACACATTTTGAGTTTCAATATCATGTCTTACATTATCATTTTGTTTTTTATTTATATACCTTGCTCTATATCATTATTTGGTCTTTCATTGAGATTCAATGCCTCATCAACATTTCTTCCATCAAAATTAACACTTCCCCCATTAAATTGTCCAGCTAGCTTAAAAATTGGAGATGAGGCAATGCTACTCTAATAACAGTGCTCCAATGTAGCAAGTAGCGTATAAATTGGAGAGGATGCAACGCTACCCTCAGAACAACGCTCCAATGTAGCCAAAAAAAAAAATATATATGTGGGAACGCGTGGGCAAAACATACGCTCGCGCTTATGTATGTTAAAATCTTGTACCAATTACTAGTTATTGGGGTAACGGCCCATCCCAAGAACCCAATGTTTAGGAGAGAGACATGAGGAACCTAAGGAAGACATTAGTTGGGTAAAAGTAGCTATTCGTTGCTAATGTAGCTATTCGTTGGAAGCATAGGTTAATAACAATAACAAATATGGCTGATTCTGAGTTCAGCGCCGTAATCCCTACATAGAAGGTAGAATCTGTGTGTTTGTTATTTGATATTATGCGTTATTTTTTTTAGACGTCTTCTGCAACAGTCATTACTCCATGTGTAAATTCTCCCCACCCAAAAACCCCGATTTCCCACATTTCCCCCCAGATCGTTCGGGAGGAGAGGTAGCCCTAAGTGCATTACTTTAACAATTAATATCTTAAAAACTACTCAATTGCGCAGGAAATGAAGTACACCATCGTTCATATCACAACATTTATCACACATGAGCCAGATATCAAGTTCTATGGTTGGGTGAATCGGTAAATTGTCCCCAATGATTTCAGCGCCCATTATATGATGGTTATAAACAAATAAAGTCTATTCCATTTGTTGATCACTGTTGTAAATCAGGTCTTGTCTATTTCCTTCTTAAACCTAGTCAGATTTGTACAATTTCGTTCCATTATTTACTATGAGCCCTGCCCTGCTAAATGATAATCTTTACCCGTTTTGATATTATATGATATCACGTCGCCGTCTTTGTTTTTCCAGTTTAAGTTAAGGTGCATAAACATCTCTACGTAACAGATTGTTGCCCAGTTCTTCAATCAGCAGTTTTGAATATATTGATATATGCTAGGAACAATATCTAAGAAATCCTATATTAGCAATCAAACCCCACATATCTTCAAAACATAACCGATGTTCTTAATCGGCTTATTATGCCTGTGAGCAAGACTTTTATTTTACACATGCCCAATCCCGGATGAAAAAGAAAGAAAGAAAAAAAAAACCCACCAGTACCACTATCATCTCACCACTACTTCCTGCACATAACGACTGTTAGTAAATCACAGCTTGTGAAAGGTCAGATTGTAAGGAGGTGGATTTCTGGATTATGAAACAAAAACAGATTAGTTAGCCTACTCCTTGATAGAGCTTATGATTTAAGCATTCTTAGCTCTGTTGTGACAAATATATTCGCTAAGTAGGGATAAACCATGTAGAAAAAAAACTAAAAGTGCCTTTGTACATTTGCAAGAATAATTGAAATAGTTTAGACATTTGTGAGACGCTGAAGAGTGTCACGAAAATGATAAGCAATGAAGGAAGCCACACAGGTAAAGAAAAGATTATTGTAGGCATTTGCCAGACAGAGCCTACATGATTAGATTGATGCCTGGAAGTTGCAGACCATTATGGTTGTAGCTGTGTAGGTGTTGGGTACTTTAGAAAGAATGCTGTAGGTTAGTAATAAGATCAAATTAGGTATTGTTCTATTGAAAGAAACCCAGCATTTCAAAAATTGTAGAGGGGGCTGTCTGCAGGGAGGTTAAATTTTGTAACCTAATATGTCTTGGTGTTTTAAAAATTGCTGCCGATGTTACAATGAATTCATTGTATTTAAACATGGGCTAGCAGATGATATAGGAAAGGGTTGCAGACTGGCAAACATCTATGTGAATACTTAGAATTATTATTATATAGAATCATTACTATACATTTACTGTAAAAAAAAATATATGGAAGAGAATGAAAATGATCTTGCATAAAATGATCTTGTATTGAATACAGGAAACAAATTAAACAAATACCATTGAAAAATCTATTTTTCATGAGGGAGAGAGAGAATAAGTAGGTTAGATATGGTCAGAATAAGAGAATACTGTGATTTATTGTTTATTTGAACAATGTTGTCATTTCTCGCACTAATCACTGCCTTTGCATGTTTCTCTAAATCACAATACTTATTTCCCAATGCAGTCCTCAGATGCGGGTGGGGGTATAGTACAAACTAGTGATTTCCAATTGAAATGGAACACCCGATTTGGTCAAATCAACAGAAAAATTGTTGGGAAAAAAATTGCCGGTTGGGTGTTTTGCTAATGTCAGGATTTAGATCCCTGAATGCAATATAACTTTGGATAATACAATAAGTTTTTTATGCAGTGTCAAAGCAAAAAATAAGCCAGGAGATCCTTCTGTTCATAACAAGGTCCATGTTTCTGTCACGCGATGAAGTTTATGGATTCCCTAGGCACCAGGAACTCAAGTTTAAATGCCATTAGAGGAAAACTATTGACAGCAGTCATGTGATACTTGCTTGTCAGGCAATGGCAAGACCAGAGGCCTCCAGAGTGGTTGATGTAGACCCATGGCAGTCAATGCGAGTATGCAAAGGGTCAATAAAGGCTTGGGGGTTGATAAATACCTAACCTAACATTTTGGAGGGGCTCCTTTCCAACCACCATCTCTTGCTCCACACACATTTCTAATCAATTCGTTCCACTCTGATCCCTTCCTGGTATACCACATCTTCTAACTGGTATCCAGGCAGAATGCCACAAGATATAGGTAATCCATGTATAAAACACAAACAATGACATATTTTGCACACATCTATTTTATTTTTCCCATACAAAAAAGAAAACTGTGCATATAATGTTAAAATAGAGTTGATGACATTAAGATTCTTGATGCAACAGGTTGATTGGATTCCATTGAATGTTGAAACTGGTACTTGCTAAGAATTCCAGTTTTGAAAGTTGTTTTACTCCCAACTCTGATGTTTCTGTGGAGGCTGGCCAGTTGCATCCTGTGCAATTATTGGCCACTTTATTGTCTTCCTTTCTAGGGGATTCATTAGGGTCCATACAGAGGAGTGATTATTTCCAACCAGAAAAAGAAATGATTGTAAAAAGATGAAAAAATAAAGGAATGACAGTTGTTCCATTTTTCATACTTTGTGATGACTTCACATTACTTAGGTCATACTCTGATTTGAGGCTTCATTTGTAATCACACAATTCTAAGGGCTATAAGAACTTGATTTATTCTTGTTATCATGCTATACATCCATTTAATTCTTGTACGGCTTTAACATAATCATAAAATACATACCAATGGCTATTTCCCAAGACAAGGGAAGTAGCCAAAAAACAAAGGTATAAAGTCCACTCCCACCCATTCCATCCCCACATACTGTACTCCACTTTCATTCACCCCTTCCTCCCTCTTATCTTAGCTCCTCATGGATGACGGGTCATTCCTGCATCTCGCCCACTGCCCTTGGTCAGCAAGACACAGGAACGCTGCTTCATTTTTATTGGTGACCCCCCCCCCCTCTCTGCCCCCTCATGCAGAAAAGGAGAAGATGGGGAGAAATCCCTTTGGGCTACATAATATCCTTCACACATACTCCCTCAGCCCTCCATCCTCCACCCACTCCTTTCCATGCATCACAGCATCATCCATCCATACAGGACCATTCTCCATTCATCCCTATCTTCTTCTGTGATCTCTCTTCCTCTCTTTCCCAATGTCCTTCATACAATCTCCTTATAGCATCCATTCCCAAATGTCTGTTTCTCATTACAATTTAATCCACCAAGGCATTTACTTGCTCTTCTCAATCTGCATTCTACCACCACCTCCACTCATCACTTTCCTGCCACATTTGCACCCAAGTATCTAAAACTATCTCTCGCCCTTGATACTTCCAATTTGCTACCACATTCTTCCCTTGTACATCTCATCACCTTACTTTTACCCACATTTATCTTCAACTCCCTTCTTTTGCACACCTTCCCAAACTCCATTACTAACTCACTTAATCCCTCCTCTGATCCTGCCACAAGCACAGTGTTGTCAGCAAACAACAACTGGCTTATCTCCTACATTTCTCCATTTTCTTTAATCATCTCCAATCCCAGGCCAATTACCTTTGCATTTGCCTCTCACTCCACCCCATCCATGTATAAATCAAACAGCCAAGGCAACATAAAACACCCCTGGCAAAGTCCCACCTTTACCTCAAACCATTTCTGATTCTAACACAGGCTCTACTACTCTCGTAAAAAGTCTTGACTGCTCTCAACAGCTTCCTTCCTATCCCATGTATCTGCAATACCTTCCACAATGCCTTCCTGTCTACCCTGTTATAAGCCTTTTCCAAATCTATAAGTATCCCAAAAAACATCCTTACCTATTCCTAAAGTTTTCTCACATATCTGCCTTACCACAAAAATCTGATCCACGCAACCCCTACATGTCCTAAACACACACCGATCCTCACCAATTACTCCCTCTTTTCCTCTCCTACTCCTCTCAAACAAAACCCTTCTCATAACCCTTCCCAACTACACTGAACATTCACACTTGTTCCTTTTTCCCTTGTAAATTGGAACTATACAGGTACTCCACCAGTTCCCTGACACTACCTTCTTTTAAACAAACATTAAACAACCTCACCAGCCAGTCCACCATCACTGTCATTTTCTTAGAGCTTCCTACTGCATTTACCTTTCCTTCCTTATCCTCCTTCACATTTAGCAACTTCTTAGAATACTCTGCCCATCTTCCTCTTACCACCGTTTCTTCCATTATCATCTTTCCATCTTCACCTTTTACCTTTTCTTCTTTGCTTTATTTCTTTCCAAAACACATTTTTATTACTTTCAAAAATTTCTGTTATACTCTTACCCCATTTCACATCTCCCTCTTTGCTTCCTTTATCTTATGCTTTGCTTCTTTTCTCTTTTCTTTGTACCTCTCATGTGATTCTCTCATCCTATTTTGTAAACAGTCTATGAATGCTTGCTTCTTCTGCAACTTTCTTTGCTTCTTCATCCCACCATTTGCTCTTCCTTCTATTTCATCCCATCCTCCTTGTTCCACACACCAACTTGCATACCTTGTTGCTCCCTCCTTGAATCATCCCCATTCCTCCTCCACTCCTAGTTCTACTCTATCCTTCACTCCCTCTCATTGCTGAGATGAAATTCTTCTATCTAATACCCCTTTGATTATTTTGGAGGAATACCTCAAGGGTTCATCAAGTTCTGGGCTACAGTTTTCCAAGTCTTTTTCTTTGTACCCTTATTATCAGTTCATCTAATGGTACTAGTTCGTTAATACTGCAGATAATATTGATCAACCCTGTCATTGGTTGGCTAATATTCCTATGTAGTGCAATGTTCTCCCTACCTGGAATGTATTCAAACTTAACCTCATAACATGGAAGTGTAGTAAACCAATTGGCTAATCTGCCTCTAAGATTCTTATATTTGAATAAGTTCTGCTGAATAGCAGTATGATCAGTCCACACTCTGATTGGATATCCCAGTATCTTATCTCTTAAAACTCTTTTATGAATATATCACTGCTAATGTTTCCCATATTGTAGTGCGTTGTTACAAAATCTCAATGTGAAAGCTATCTGTTGCAATTTTGCAAAGAATGAGCTCTTTATCGTAATTAGGAAAAATGAGAACTGGAAAACTAGTAAATTGAGCTTTCAACTTGTCAAAAGTTTGTTGTTGTTCAGGACCCCAAATGAACTTGGAATCTCTCCTTCACAAAGAATTTAATAGATTAGATGTGTCTGCATATTCCTTAATAAACTTTCTATGATACCCTGTCAAAGGATTACAAAGGTGGAGCATGCCAACAGGAGACCTTTTGGTCCATAACTAGGCCGGATGCAGAAAAAATATACATAAATGATAAAAAAAAGATAGAATAAGAATTATGATAATATAAATGATAATAAATAAAATAAGTAAATAGTAAATAATGATAAATGGAAATCAAGCAAATAATAAATAGACAAATAATAACAAACAAATAATCAAATAATATAAAATAGATTATAATCATTACAGTGTCTTGCTTAAATGTTTATCTAAACGAATCTTAAAGCTTCGAACTGAACTACATTGCACTGCCTCTGTAGGAAGTTTATTCCATTTATTAACTACAAGGTTGATGAAGTTGTTTCTACCCACTTCCAAATTAAATCTATTTCCTGACAGTTTGAGACCATTATTTCTTGTCAGATTCATTCACTGTAAGAATTTTGTCACTTTATCAAGTCACCTCTGAGTCTACGGTTTTTAGGGAATACAGATTCATATGTTTTAGCCGATTTTCGTATGATATACTTTTTTATATTTGGAATCAGTTTTGATACTCTCCTTTGTACTTTTTCCAATCTGTCAATGTCTTTAATGAAACTTCTTTCTCAACATTGTTTGGTACTGGATAGTTCTGTACTGCCTCTACCTTTGAGTTCACTGTACTGAATCCATGCCTTTTAACTTATGTCTCGAATAAATGACACTGTCTTGTAAAAACTTTAATTTTTCCAATTTCCCTTTAAACCTGATTCAACTGATTTTTTCACTGTCTCTACCTTTGAGTTCACTGTAGTAAGTCCATGTCTATTTATCTTATGTTCCAAATAAATGACACTTGCAAAGTTTCACTTTCAACCCTGATTCAACTAGTCTTGAGAATACGTACATACATATGCCAAGGCTTTTTTCCCCCTTACCAGGGAGGTAGCCAAAAAAGACAAGGCACAAAATCATTCAAAAGGTCTTGAGAATACCTAATTTAATATCTTAAAGTGTTCAGTTGCTGTTTGAAAAACTATTCAGATATCATCCAGAAATGCACTGGCTGTGTTTCCTAACAACCCATCTAGTACTGTATTAATTCCATTTAAGTTGTTGAATGTTACATAACTAAAATGGCATTTGCTTGAATGCATAATGCCTTGTTGTTGTAGAAAATGCTGTATAATCTTAAGAATCTTTGTGCATCTTTATCTGCCAGAAAGCTGATTTGAAATCAGTAGTGCTAAAATACTGATTCTCAGTTCCCAAACTACAAAATATATCTACTATCACCAGTAATGGTAGTCAATCAGGTGTTGTCTGTTTATTCAATTCCATATAATCAATAACTGGACACATGGTACCATCTGAATTTGGCATCAGAATCAATGGGAAGTTCTATTCACTTTGGGTTCTATGACATCCTTTGATAACATTTCAGTGATCAAGTTATCTATAATGGCTAGCTTGGAATGTGGTAATCTGTAGGCAGGTATATAAACAGGTTGAAAACCAGTTTTAATTTGATCTGATGTTTTAAAACAGCTGTTTTGTCCAAGGTGTCCCCAGGCAAAGGAATTGCTTTATTGTACTTCACTAGCAATGGGATTAACCATGATTCTAACTCAGGACAAGTAGGCCCTAGTTTACTTTTATATTTCTCCTCCAAATCTGTTTCTTCTTGAATTGGAAGCGGTGATTCCACCTCTTCAGGACTCTTGTTTAAAATCTTAATGGATTTTTGATAGACTTGAAAAGATCCTATTTGTGAACCTTGTCTTTAGACCATGTCTTTACTCAGAGTACTAATCACTAATATTTCTGCCTTGTTCTTGTGTGTCCTATAAATCCCAAAGTCCAATTTCAAACCTTTTATCCTAATTGATTCTGGGATGGTTAAGATTTTGAAGACTACAGTGATGCCTTTCAACTGCACTTGTATTCTGTTAATTGCTCTGGAGTGCAATAATGTCGACTTTATTGTGCCACCTTCCACAATTAGCAAAGCTTCATTTGGAGTTGATGAATTCTGATTAATTTCTGGGATTTCTTGAACATTTCAGCTGTGTCCACTATGTGTGTCTTCTTCCTCATGTGTTCTCTGTTCTTGAATAGACCACTCTGACCCGCTACTATCCAATCTAGCATTGCTATCTTTCCCCATCAATCTCAATAGCTTCTCTTATCTCATATACTGGCTCTAAATCTAGTTGAATTAAAAATAGGATTAACTGTGATTTTGCTAAGATCCCTAACTCAGCTAGACATATGATCATGCCCTCTTTTCTCATTGTTTCAAATCCTATCACTAAATCTCCTAGGAAGACAGATTCTTCTACAACTATCCCCAGAATCTGCAAGTGCTCATTTTTATACAAAATAACATCCAAGTCAGTCTTACCTAATGCTTTTAACTGACTCCCTGTTACTCCTAGCAATGAGTAATGGATTGGTTCCAAGAGTTTCACTTCGGGTTTCATCCTTTTTAAGCACTCTACTGATTATAACATTTACTGCAGATCCTGTATTGATAAATATTTGATTAGGTCTATTAAATACTTTACCCAGAGAGAGGAGCCCTAGTGCAGAAGTCCTTCCAATTGTTATTGTAAATTTATACACTTCACCCGTTTTACTTAATTTCTTTATGTCATCAATAAGAACTTAACATTCTGTTCATTTTTTGGAACTTGTTTTTTTTTTTTTTTTAGCTTAGACATAATAAGGCAGTTGAACCCTAAATTAAGTAGTTCCTCTTGATCAGGGGTGAGAATCTTGGTTAAATTAATGTAACCGTTTAAAGGACATGGATGATATGGCTGCCATTCAGATTAAAAAATTTCTTTTGATTAGCTCTAGTGATGGAATTTCTTTGTTGGTTCAATTTCAATAAAAAGGCTGTCAATATATCCTTGCCGAGTTGTGATGTCTTCTCTTGTTTTGTTGAATTTGTTGTTATCGTGAAATTTACAAGATCATTTTCTGTGACGGATGATAGTTTATGATTAATTTATATACGGGCATTTGATGGAGGGCAATAATTTCCACCTGATGATCTGAATGAGTCATGAGAACTTTTGTGTTTGATAATTTGGGTTAGATGACTCCTCCATGAGCTCTAGTGTCTCCGACAGTTCTAAATAAAATGTACTTTTGACTATGTTTATATGTAATATGTTTCCTCAAGTGAGTCCAGGCATTCGGTATTGGTTTGTAATATTGCCAGCAGTTATAACTGGTACACGGATTGGACAATGGCTCATGTCGGAGTTGATCTGGCAACTATGTGTTTGTTTACATTGTAGTGAAAGAATAGAAAAGGGTAGTAGCAAACACCAGTTTACCATTTGTTGGCAGAGTCCACTATATGAAGTTCATATGAGTGTGTATTGATATGACCAACTAAGTAATCAGTGACCAACATTAACAGCAGTCAAGTGGTGGTTGTTGGGAAGTAGCATGGATACATAAATGGGCACCTCCACAAGGTTAGGCATGTTAAGCAGTATTTTGCTATGTGACACATTTACTAGTAGGTAGGCTATCATATGGAAATAGATGAAAGTCTATCAGAATTTCAGGATTTTAGAATGGCAGGGAATAAATCCAATAATTACTCTGCAAGCTCTACAGATGCTGATAGATTTGTTGAAACACTCAATAGGCTAGACCATTTTGATACTAAACCGCCTCCCTTACATGCGGCGTTTTTGATGGAACAGAAAAGGATAAATTTGCCTTTTCTTCTTTCCTCAATCAGTTTGATAATGTCATAGGTAATAAGGAGAGTATGTCCCAGGCAGTGAAGCTTAGTTATTTACATAGTTATCTTAGGGGTTATGCTTTGAAAATCATTAGCCATTTGTCTATCATAAATGAAAATTACGATACTGCACAAAAATTATTGAAGGATGAATTTCTGGATGTACCCTTTATAGTGGATGAAACTTTCAGAAGGATTGTAAGTGCAACAGTGATATGACAAGGAGTTTTTTACATTAAAGTCATTCATCACTGAAATAAGAGCATACATTTTTGAATTAAAGTCTAATTATGGTTATGATTTTACAGTGAAAGATTCTCCTGGAAATTTACTATTGAGTCATATTCTCTTTAATAAGTTGCCTTCAGCATTCAAAAGGGAACTGGTTCATAGATATAATACCAACTATCCTACCTTGACTGAAATCTTTGAGTCATATAATGACATTATTAAGACTCTAATTAAGACCTGTAAAACTACTTTGCCTAAATCTGATAAAATCAATAAGGCCAAAGAAAATTAAAAAAATGCACCCAAAGAAAATAAAAGTTCTCTTCAAAATTTTAAGACCAGTCAAAATATGTTGTTCCCTCTAATAACCTTATTTGTAAATTGTGCAGTGCATCAGGTCACTCTTTGGGACAGTGTGAAAAATATTCAACTCTAAAGGATAAGACACAGAGAGTACAGGAGTTAGGTCTCTGTGCACGTTGTGCTGGATCTGGTCATAAAGAAGATGAATGTTTGGGCAAGCAAAATAAATTAAAATATGGTTGTAAACACTGTAATTCTCATGGCCATATAGCACCCCTTTGTCCTGAATTTAAAGGGCCTAATATTAGTAGTAATCATCTTTGTTTAACATCTCAACAAAAATCTGAAAATGATTACATTTCCCCTACTGTAACTTTGGAATTTATTCGTGGTAAACAGAGTAAGAAGATCAGATGTCTAATTGATACAGGGAGTCAGCGATCCTACATGTCAGCAAGAGTTGCTAAAGAGCTGTGTACGGATTTAGACTCATTGAATATGATTGACTTCAATATAAAAACATTCATTGGAGCTGAAGTTAAGAGCTTTAAGCAAACCTTAATAGGTGTTAAAATGAACAAGATAATTCAAATGCCATTTCTTAATGACCCTTCACTCAGCATAAGTTTTGCTGTACCGGGTATGAATGAAGCCCTAAAAAATATAAAAGATTAAGGTTTTGAATTGGCTGATGAAGCCTTTGGATTAAATCAGGATAATGAATTGGTAGAGGTGGATGCATTGATAGGTGTAGACTTGCTTCAATTCCTTCCAAAATGTTCATTTGCCCCGTGCTTGCAAGGGAGCTGCATGGTAATTGGAAATAAAGTAATTCCTATTGGTAATGTCAATCATTTCTTGACTAGGAAACAGGCTTCTCAAATTAGTAAAAAAAAAAAAAAAAAAAAAAAAAAAAAAAAAAAAAAAAAAAAAAAAAAAAAAAAAAAAAAAAAAAAAAAAAAAACAGCAAGTAATGAAGTTCAAAACTATCAATGTCAGAAGTCTTCTAAAGTTCATGACACCTCAGTTAATCTGAAACTTAATCCAATTAAATCTCATTTTAATCTAGAAAACATTCTAAGTGATTCAGATATTGAAAATGGGATAGAATATCTCTTTAGCTTGGAATCTATTGGAATTAGTAAGAATGAAATTTATAGTTCAGAGGATCAAGAACAAATTACTAGATTTAATGAAGCTATTCAGTTTAAAGATGGCCATTACCAGGTTAAGCTTCCTTGGCATTCGGAAAAAATAGAACTGGTCCCTTCTAATTTTCAGGTTGCCAGAAAAGTTTTAGGGAGAGTCTCAAAAACTCTTAAAAAGTCATCTTTATGAAAAGTATGAAGAGGTCTTTGATAAGCAGCTTCAGGATGGAATCATAGAGCAGATTGAAATAGACTTTTCTGTTGAAAAGGTGAATAATCACACTTGGATTCCACATAGGCCAGTCATTAAGTTGGAAGAGCAGGTCTCAACTAAGATTAGACCAGTTTTCAGTTGTTCACTAAAAACTGATAAGAATGTACCTTCTTTGAATGAGGCTGCATATACTGGAGTTGATCTAATGGAGTCCTTGCTTAAACTGTTATTTTGCTTTAGAACTAATGATATAATCTTGCTGAGTGACATCAAGCAGGCCCTCCTGTTAATTAGGCTCAGCCAAGAGTTTGACAAGAACCGTTTTTGTTTCCTTTGGGAAAGGGATAAATTGACTGCTTATAGATATAGAACTCTAGTATTTAGATTTACATCATCACCCTTCATTCTACATTATGTAATGAAGAAACATGCCAGTAAATTTCCTCTTGACAAATGCACTAATATTCTTTCCAGTCAATTCTATGTTGATAATTTAATATTCGCAGGTAATAATTTTAAGGAAATGACTGACCTTTATCGGCTTTGCCATGAAAGAATGGCTCTTGGTGGTTTTATTTTAAGATCTTGGAATTCAAATTCACTTGAACTGAGACAACTGATAGAAAGGGATGGCAAATTGGTTGAACACTCAAATGAGACAGAGAAAATTCTAGGTTACAGATTTAATCCTAATATAGATGAGATGCAGCTTGCGCCTGTTGAATTTTACTCTGTCAGTACTAAAAGACAATTGTTATCCGAGACTTCAAGTTTATTCGATCCACTGGGGTTAGTCTTACCCATTAGTATCAAAGGAAAGTTGCTGATGAGGAAGGTGTGGCAACACAAATTAGGATGGGATGAAAAATTGCCTGAGGACATAATAAATGAGTGGGATGATATCAAACCAGACTTTGAGAAAGCTAATCAGGTCTCCTTTAATAGGCAGGCATTAAATGAGAATGAAGAGTATGGACTTAATATTTTTAGTGACAGCTCACAAAATTGCTTTGGGTTTGTTGCTTATGGTACCAGTAAGGAAAGAAGTTCCCTCTTATTTGCTAAAGCAAAAGTGGCTCCTGCTAACAAGGAAAAAGAACATAGTGTCCCAGTCTTAGAGATATTTGGAGTGATTATTGCTATAAAGTGCATCTCCACTATTTTGAATGCCTATTCCAATATAAGATTCAACTATATTAATGTTGCTGTTGATCCACAAGTTGTGCTAAACTGGTTAATAACCAGACAGACTAAACTAAAATCTAAGTTTGTCAAAAATAGAATAGGTGAGATGGATAGTAAACTACAACAGCTTGAAAGGGATTATAACATTCCCATTAGTTTTGATTATGTCAAAACTGAAAACAATCCTGCTTATCTCTTAACTAGAGGATTAACCTACAACAAATTCATCAATAATTTTGAATTTTGGCTCAAGGGACCAGATTGGATGAAATATGAATTAAATACCTGGCCTTAATACCCATTGTTGAGTGTGGGTTTTAATCTGATAAATCAAAATATCAATACTCACAATACCATGCAAGGAAAGGAAGTTGAAATCAAACCTATTTTTGACATTGATAAGTTTTCAAACTATAATAAAGTTATGAAAATCACTGAGTATCTCTTCAAGTGGATTTGTATGAAGAGTGGTGAAAACTCTCATGAGAAGGCATTGGATTATTGGATCATGATAAATCAGTCAGTCGGTTTTGCGAAAGAAATTAGTTTCCTTAAACAAGTGGATACACTCAAGTCAAGTAACTTTAAAGATTCAGGAGTGCCTTCCTTAGTATTGAATTTAAACTTGTTTCTTGATGAAAAGGGCATCCTGAGATCACAAGGAAGGATTTCCAAATCACTTAATTTGATTATAATGTGCACAATGCTGTACTTTTGGGAAAAGATCACCATTTCACTGTACTTTTTACCAGATTTTGTCATGCTCAGATACAACACATGGGAGTCAGTACTACCTTCAATTTCCTAAGGTCCCAAGGATTCTGGATCCCAAAGGGTAGATCTTCTGTTAAAGCTTCAATCAAGGACTGCAAAATTTGCCAGAAGTATAATGCACTTGCCTATAATTACCCTAAAGTAACCAGTATGCCTAAGCAGCACATGAATCTGATCAGACCTTTCAATCATGTGGAAGTTGATTATACAGGTCATTTATTTTTGAGAAAAGATAATACTAATGCTTTGAGTAAATATTTTATATTGATTTTCACTTGTCTTGATATCAGGGCTGTCCATTTTGAGTTGTTGCCTGACATGTCAACTAAGAATTTCATTCTGGCCTTTCAAAGATTTTGTAATCAGTATACTATTCCAACTTACTTGTACAGTGATAATGCCCGATCATTTGTGAAAGGGGGAGACATATCAGAGAAAACTCGAGTCAAATGAATTTTTGGATGAACTCTCAAAAAACAAAATCAAACATGTAAGAATCCCAGTATATTCAGCATGGGTTGGGGCAGCATGGGAACGCCTTATCAGAACAGTAAAAAACTATCTGTATAAGGCGATTGGAAGATCTAAATCAACATGTTTTGAGTTTCTCACTGCTCTTTCAAACATAAAAAATGCCATTAATTCTAGACCTCTCACTTATAGAGCCAGATCAGAAGAATTTGAATTTATAACTCCAAATTCATTCCTCAAACTTAACAACATTGGTTCATTGATGTTCAAAGATGAAACTGATATTTGGGTTAATGATGAAAATCAGGAAAATCTTGAAAATGTACTTTGCAAGCAGAATGAGATGTTTGAGGGATTTAGAAGGTTGTGGTATGAAGACTATCTTCTGAGTTTAAGGGATCATGCAAAAAATCTTTACCAGAAAGAATGGTCTGACAAGATAAAGAAAGGAGATGTAGTTTTGATTAAACATCCAAATAAATCCAGACCCTTTTGGTTAATGGGAATAATATTAGAGATAATTATTGGGCATGACAACAAGGTTAGGACTGTTAAAGTGAAACAAAATAATGGAGAAATTGCCTTCTATACAATAAAGAATTTGTATCCCATGGAATTAAATATCACTCTTGGAAGTCAAAATCCATCACAACCTTCAGAGGTAGATACTGGAAATGACTCAAATCAAAGAAATCCTCAAGCTCCATCTGCAAATAATAGAGATCTCAAACCAAAAAGAAAGGCTGCATTAAAGCAGCGTGAATTTATGAAAATCAAATTTGATTATAAATTATAAATTGGGTATTAGGTGTTGGGTAAAATGCTACACCCTGGTTCAGGGGTGAGGATACATGTGTTTAGGTGGTGGTTTAAATACTGCACCCTTAATCTAAGGGTGAGAATAAAATGTTTGATTAATTATAGGTATTAAAATCTTATTGATTTATTATATTTGTATTTATATTGATTTGGACACAATTAAGGTTGCATTGCATTTGTTACAAATGCAATCTCTTGTCTGGAGTATATTAGAAATTACGTAAAAGGTGACGTCATATTGAACTCTGGAGGTTTAATATCATTAAAGTAATAAATTATGTATATTTAAGTTATTGGATAAGATCTGAATAGTTAATCATTTTAATGATCAATTGTTACTGATAATTTGTAGTGTATTGAAAAATTTAAATATTTGAAATAAATACCGAAAATTCTGGTCTGTGAAAAAGTAAACAATGATCGAGTTATTTATAGATATTGCTTACTGCTAGTTGCTGGCTTCGTTTAAAAAATTCTTTGATTCTGTGAAAATTAAGACGCTGAGAATTTGTGTCAACTAAAAGTAAATAATATAAGTTTACTGTAAATCAATTTCGGAGGAACATTTACTTCCAACTGTAAAGAGAAACCTCTTTTTAAAAACAAAAGAGGATTACATCACAATTTAAAATAACAGTTGGATAAATTCAATAAGGTGAAAGAGAGTAAGTACACACTTGGCCGAGTTAAAACCAGTCTCTCGAAAAGTCTTCGCCTTTTCAATAAATTACATCTAAATATCAAGAAGAAGGTAAGATTGAACTTTCACATTTTGAATTAGTCTAACTAAAGTAAGAAATTGTTTATTTGGATGAGGGAAACAGATCCTTTTCCAATAGTGATACAGGGCTGGGACACTGTAAATGATGTGGGTATGATGTGCATACATTACATGTTTATGAGGGTAACCAATTCTATTTACAAAAGATTACAAAGGAGGAGCATGCCAATAGGAGACTTTTTGGTCCATAACTATGTCGGATGCAAAAAGATATAACTATAAACAAATAGATACAAATAATAGTAATATAAATAGTTAATAGGTAAAGTTAACTAATAAAGAAATGTGCGATTAAGTACAAATTCAATTCACTTGGGGAGCATCTTTGGTAAAATTATTCTTTGGTTATTAGGAATCAAAATCTCAGAAGGAACCAGCAACTTGGGTTCAAGTCGATGACTCAGCGTCTGCTCATTGAGAGAGCATTTACATGATGGGCAAAGTCAGATTTTCGTGGTAAGGCAGATATGTGAGAAAGCTTTAGCAAAGGGGATGTTTTTGGGCCTTTGAGTATTTGGAGAAAGGTTTTGACAGGGTAGGTGGAAAGGCATTGTGGGAGGTTTTTACAGATATATGGGATACAAGGAAAGCTGTTTATAGCAGTCAAGATTTTTTTTTTTTTTATGCAAGAGTAGTACAACCTGTGCTAAAGCCATAAGGATCAATGAGAGGATATCACAGTTGTTCACGCAACTGGGATGCCACTTTCTTGATACTTGGTTTCTCATTTCTAGGCATCATGACTTGTATGTTTTTGATGGAATCCACCAAACTCACAGAGGCAAAAATGTTCTTACAAAGTGGAGTTCCTCAGGGTTCCGTTCTTTGGCCACTTCTCTTCATAGTATATATAAGTCTTATAGACCACGGACTGAAATCTATTGTCTCCAAATTTGTTGATGATACAAAACTGCATGGAATGGCAAACGATCACTTAAACTAATGGTCTGTAAATTAGCTAATGAAATTGAACACAAGTAAATGCAAGGTTATGCACATAGGTAGAAATAACAGTAAGTACAATTACAAGTTATTTAGAAATTCGTTAACAAAAGTGGATAGTGAAAAGTATCTCGGGTTAATTATCAGGAATGATCGCAAATCATCTAAACAATGTATTTCAGCCTCTGAGAAAGCAAATAAGTTTCTAGGACTGATTGCGTGGTCTTATGACTTCAACCACAGTTGGAATATGCCGTTCCCTTATGGTCACCAACAGATTGGAAAAAGTACAAAAGCGAGCCACGAGACTGATTCCAAATATAAAAAATAAAATATATGAAAATCAATTAAAACATATGAATCTATCCCCCCCCCAAAAAAAAACAACAACAACGTAGACTCAGGTGACTTGATACATGTCTAAGTTTTTAAAGGGAATCGACAACATTAAAAGTGACAACATTTTCACGCTGTTATTATTTCTCAATTTGTTTATTATCTGTCCATTTATTATTATTTACTATTTACCTGATTGTTTATCATTCAACTTTACCTATTTATCTATTTATTCTTATTCGTCATTATTATTTTTTTGTATTAATTTATCTATCATCATTATAGTTTCTTCGCATCCGACCAAGTTATGGACCAAAAGGTCTCCTGTCGGCATGCTTCTCCTTTGAAATCCTTTGAATTTGAAATGGAGAGAGCAAGTGGTTTGATGTATGAGTGGGACTTCGCCAGGGATGTGTTGTGTCGCCGTGGCTGTTCAATGTGTAAATGGATGGGGTAGTGCGAGAGGAAAGTGCAAGGGCAATGGGCAGGGGATTAGAGAAGGTTAAAGAAAATGAAGAAATTTGGAGGAGTTAAGGAGGTTAGGGTCTGAGTTTGAGAAGGTGTGCTAAAGAAGGCACCGACGTGATGTTTTCCAAACCAACGGTTATCCGAGTCAGACCGTATGGAAATGGACGAGGACGCCGCAACGTACCGAGACACCATCCCCTCACACAGGACACAGGGTCACAATTCTGTACATTAAAGGTGCATCAGAGGTGACGGCCAGGATACTCCGGGACAAGAACATACAGGTAGCACATAAACCACGCAACACTCCGCATCACAACCTCACCAGGGTCAAGGACATGGAAGCACCCACTCAGTAGTCGGGTGTAGTGTACCGCATTGGACATGGACGAGCTACAGCACAACATTGACTGGGAAGGAGCCAGAGTGGTACACAGAGACAGCTCAAAGAAAAAGAGAATATTTGTAGAAGCGTGGACGACAAAAGAAGTTAGCGTAAATAGGTGCATAGACTTAAATCCAATATACCTGGGCACTAGGAACACAATGACAGACTCAACATAAAGTGAGAGAGTACAGAGTGAACAAAGGTCACAGTGTGTATGAACATGATTTCATTTAATTCCTTTTTCGTGCAAATGTGTAGTCCACTTTTTCACTTGTATAAACTGCATTTTATTCTATTGTATTTATTCTTTGTAAATAAAAATGTATATGATCCATTATGTGTAATTGGGTATGTAAGGTTGTGACCAGTTATCCGGTTCCCGTAACGACTGGAGGAGGAGGAGGGGACCCGGACAGCTTCGGTATCACGGAATACCTCTACCAGTTCCAACCACGGCCAATATATCAAGCTTTTTGTCCACTGTATCTCAATACGCCCCTGAAGACGGTCCTAGGACCGAAGCGTGGGCATTAAACATCCCACTTTGTTAACATAGGTAAAAGCTTGGCAGGATGCTTTGTCTTCGTTTTTGTTTGCTGTTAGCCCAAAAAGTCATCTGCAAAACACTCCCTACGTGACGTACACAAGATTTTGACAGCAAAGCAAGTAGTGTGCCTCTACGTTAAAGGTTGCTTTAATTGGCCTAGTTCTTGATTGGTTTTGATCGCCACTGCCAAATTTGTAGATAGAAAGAAGGCGACGTATTAAATGTGTTCAGTGTTTATAGTCTCTAATGCCAGACATACAATTACTATAGGTATAAACTTACAACTTAGTGAACACCGTAATTGAATCTGGAGAAAATTGTGTCGTCATTCTGATTTATGAGTAAGATAAACAATGGACGTAAATTTGTCACAAATTTGATTGCAACTCATTTGTAGTGACCGTTGCAACGGTGAATCCGTTACTCGATAAGATAATCTCAAAAGTTTGTTTTAGTACTGGTTGATTGAGGGGCAGGGTTAAGTCTAACCTAACACCCCCCCCCCCTATGTAGGAATAGGAGATAAGTATGGAATTTCAACCCACAGCTAGGCGAAAGGCTCTGCCATCCCCTTTATAGGAGGAAAGGGTCTGTTGGTTTGTAATATTGTCAGCAGTTGCAACTGCTACACGGATTGGACAGTGGCAACTGTGTGTTTGTTTACACTAAGCAATGACCAATGTTAACAGTGGTGGTGGTGGTGGTTGTTGGCGAGTTGTGTGCCCGGGAAGATGGGCATCTATTCGAGGGCTAGGACAATGTAATTGGTGTGGATGTCATGTGAACACATCCCATTTTTATGAGTGATTTTAATAATTGATTTTACTGTGTGCTTTTCAGTACAATATTCTTATAATAGGGGATGGCATGTATGAAATGGTTTGGGTACAAAACACCCACAATCCTACTATTACAAATCTCATAAAGTTAATGTCAATCTTATGATTATTTTTTTTTTTCCAGAAAGGTAACCATCAACATTGCTGTGGGAAAGTTATCCATAGATTCCATGTATTTGTCATGCAACAAAGAAAACCCGATGTAGCATCTATACATCAGCTATCTCATGGGGAGAAACATATCTAGTGCGACCTATCTTATGCAGTTTTCTCACCAAAATATTACCACATATATCACATGATGACCCACACAGGAGAGAAGCCTTTCCAGTGTGACTTGTGTGATTCTGCTTTCTCGCAAAAGGGTGGTCTCAAACATCACATGATGACCCACACAGGAGAGAAGCCTTTCCAGTGTGACTTGTGTGATTCTGCTTTCTCGCAAAAGGGTCATCTCAAACATCACATGATGACCCACACAGGAGAGAAGCCTTTCCAGTGTGGCTTGTGTGATTCTGCTTTCTCGCATAAGGGTCATCTCAAACATCACATGATGACCCACACAGGAGAGAAGCCTTTCCAGTGTGGCTTGTGTGATTCTGCTTTCTCGCAAAAGAGTAATCTCAAATATCACATGATGACCCACACAGGAGAGAAGCCTTTCCAGTGTGACTTGTGTGATTCTGCTTTCCCACGTAAGGGTAATCTCAAACTTCACATGATGACCCACACAGGAGAGAAGCCTTTCCAGTGTGAATTGTGTGATTCTGCTTTCTCATATAAGGGTGGTCTCAAAGATCACATGGTGACCCACACAGGAGAGAAACCTTTCCAGTGTGACTTGTGTGATTCTGCTTTCTCAAAAAAGGGTGGTCTCAAAGATCACATGATGACCCACACAGGAGAGAAGCCTTTCCAGTGTAACTTGTGTGATTCTGCATTCTCACGTAAGGGTAATCTCAAAGATCACATGATGACCCACACAGGAGAGAAACCTTTCCAGTGTGGCTTGTGTGATTCTGTTTTCTCACGTAAGGGTAATCTCAAATATCACATGATGACCCACACAGGAGAGAAGCCTTTCCAGTGTGACTTGTGTGGTTCTGCTTTCTCACACAAGGGTGATCTGAAACGTCACATGAGGACCCACACAGCCATTCCAGTGTAACTTGTGTGATTCTGCTTTCTCGCAAAAGGGTCATCTCAAACATCACATGATGACTCACACATGAGAGAAGCTATTTCAGTGTGACCTATGTGATTCCACTTTTTTCACAAAAAGGGTCACCTGAAATGTCACATGATGATCCACGAATCCCGGAAAAAAGACCCACATAGGAAGATCCCTGGTCGGAAAGAAGCCCCACCGGAAAAAAGCCCCCAATTTATAGATGATAATTCTTATTAATAACAGTAATACTTGTTTTAAATAAAACCTAGTTCAAAGGGCCCGGTGAGTTGGTTTCACATTCCGTGAGGTTAAGGTGTTTAATTGCATTAAAGGTGTGAAGTAGACTTCCCTAATGGTGTGGGTATACAAGTCCCACATTCATCACAGTATCATTCATATCATTAGTGTGTACTCATCTGTGTGGATATATATATTTCAACATGGAAATGATCAAACACAACAAAGGTGGACAGAAAGTTTGTTACGATCGTCATATGTACACGAAGAAGAGTGTGAACAAAACGTCTATACGATGGGAGTGTTCAAGGAGAAAAGCTATGAAATGCAGCGCAACACTGTACACGGACTTGGATATATCTATTGAAATCAAAGGTACAAAACATAGTCATAATTCTAATACTGCTAAAGTAGATGCCACGAAGGCCAGTCTGGGTCAAATGAATGAGCACGCTTCTGCCACCAGAGGAAAGCCAATTCAGATTATTGCCGATACTGTTGTTAATCTTCCTGTCGCAGCGCGTGCTGAGATTGGAAACTCAGAGTCTGTGAATCGCACGATTCGCAACCATAAGCGCCACGCTCCTCCGAAAGATCCCGCTTGTCTGCAAGATTGAAAACTGGACGATTCATGGACTATGTTTGATGGTCAGGAGTTCATGTTCTATGATAGTGGTGCTGACAGCAGTAGACGGGTTATTGTCTTTGCAACTAAAGAAGGATTGCGTTATCTTGCTCGTTCCACTCAATGGTTTATGGATGGCACATTCCGGACTGCTCCGAAACTCGTTCATCAACTCTATTTAATTCGTTGCCCTTTAGGCGAGTCGAAGATAACATGTGTCCAGGCCTCTCTGGCAAAACTCAGAGCATATATGAAGAAGTGTTCCAAGCCATTGTTGAACAGTGTGCCACACTAGGATTCAACCTTGATCCTACGACAATCACAACTGATTTCGAACTCGCGACTGTGAATGCTATCCGGACTGTATTCGGGGATCACGTTCAGTGCCACGGTTGTTGTTTTTTCCACTTAACGCAGAACACCTGGAGGAAGATACAGGAATTAGGCCTTGTGACACTGTGCAAGACAGACGAAGAAAGTAGATTATTTTGTTCTATGTTAAAAATGCCTTGGCTTTTCTGCCATGTGACAGAGTTTCGGAGGGGATGGAATTTTTAGGAACTGTTATTCCGGAGCAACTCAGTTGTCTGGTAGATTATTTCGATGCGACCTACGTGTGTGGAGGATATCGTCGTATCCAGATGCCTGCCGAACGCCGCCCAGGTGATGTGCTACCGACCGCCGCTTCGTATGCGCCCAACGCCACCCCTTTTTCCACCCGAACTTTGGAACGTACACCAAGTAACCTTGTCTGGCGGGCGGGCATCGTACGAACAAGCATTCCGATGCGTGGAATCAAGCCTTCACACGGATGATCGGCCACGACCGACCATCCTTCCGTGTGGATCGCGATCGAGGCTGTACGAAAAGACCAGGGCAGGGGAGACATACAAAAGACCTTCAGAAAAGGCTTCCCACTCTCTGCAGACTTCGAAGCAGGCCAGAAAGACATTGAAGCGTTTCTTAAAGGCTGTGCCCACTGCATCCGGTTTTAATTCGATTTAGATTTACTTAAAGTAGTGCTAACTTTCAAATGTACTATTTCATAACTTAGTGCTGACTTTGTATTTTTCTATAATAAAAATCTGCTATTCATGATATTTAGTATATTGTAGTATTTTCATATAATATGTAAACTGGTGCTGACTGTATTATTTTATACTTGATACTTTTATACTTTATACTGCATAGCTAGCCTCAATTATACTATTGATTTTCTATTGTCATGTATTATTTGTGTTGGATTGAAGTAATTTCCGATTGTTTGATTAATATTTAGTATATTGTATTATTTTCATATAGTGTCAAGTAAACTTATCTTTTAAGCAATAAACACATAGTTTTATTCCTAAATTGTGACCTTGTTTTCCTAAATTGGGGCTTTTTTCCGCCTGGGTATTTTCAAGGTGGAGCTTTTTTCCGCCAGGGAATTTCTTAAGTGGGGCATTTTTCCTAGGAGTTTTTGGGGCTTTTTTCTGTTGGGGCATTTTTTTTCCGAACCCCGATGATCCACACTAGAGAGTCGCTCTTTCCAGTGTGACATTAAAGAGCGATCTTAAATGTCACATTATTACCCACGCTGAAAAGTAGTCATTGCAGTGTCACCTGTGCAATAAAGCTTTTTTTTATTTACGTAAGGGTCTTTTCAAACGTCACGTCACATGATTACCCATACAGGAGAGAACCCATTGCAGTCAGTGTAACAACCTGCGCCATAAACATTTCCCCCCTTTTTTTTTTTTTTTTTTTTTTTTTTTTTTTTTTTCAAATGTCACACGGTGATCCACGCATGATTGAGCCTTTTACGGTGTGACCTGTGGGATGAAGCTTTCTGATATAATAAGGACGATTTGAAATGTCACTTGATGACCCACTCCGGAACAAAAAAGGCCTTTCCAACAGCTTGAAGGAGCAGTAAGTATCTAACAGCATATGGTAATCAACAAAGGTGACGAGAAGACTTGATTGTCTGACTTGTGCGATTCGGCTTTCTCGCGAGAGATGCTTTCAAATATCACATGGTAACTCACACGAGATAAGAACTTGAAGTTCATAGGGTAATACTGGCACTCCTGATTCCATTATCTATGTTTATGGGTTCTCGGGAACATGTCAGGAATGAAGGCAATCGTAGATATAATCAGACGTAGGTGGTAAAGTATACTCCCCTCCCTTTGTCATTTCTACCTATTTGGTATGTGCCGTTCACATACCAACGTAGTCAGCATTTTTGAAGGAGAAACTGGGAGAGTTTGAATAATCCCATAACATCGGAAATATAGATAATTAGGAATGCCCGATGTGAGTGATTCAATTAGGATGGGTGACGACCTACAAGGGATGGACGAAGCCGTTGTCAAGGTTGAGTCATGGGATGGCGATCAATTATAGGAAGCGGTATCCAGACTATGTTGGGAATTTCATTCATGCAGGTAGAGTATTATACATGAAGATATACATGCACACTCAATGATCCCCAGTGCAAATATTAATCTATTTTCAACCACATTAACTTTTCACTTTCAATTCCATGTCATCACGATCGAGACTGACAATGCGCTCAACTCAGACATGAAAATTTAATGTGGTTGAAAATGGATAAATATCTGCACTGGGGACCATTCAGTGTGTGTGTGT
Organism: Oratosquilla oratoria; assembly: GCF_046742065.1. Taxonomy (NCBI): domain Eukaryota; kingdom Metazoa; phylum Arthropoda; class Malacostraca; order Stomatopoda; family Squillidae; genus Oratosquilla; species Oratosquilla oratoria. The sequence goes on along the minus strand of NC_134788.1, from coordinate 2,611,805 downwards.
GTATAACACTTGCCCACGCGCACGTACTACCATTGCACCATCATAGCGGGGATGGGTTGAGCATAAGATTCGTGCTGTATATGTATGTAACTCGAGCATACAAATAGAAGAAATTGTGCTCAACTTATATCTCTCTTGATGGCGCAGTGGTTAGTCACTGTTCACTTTGGTATGTCTGAGCTGGGTTCGAGTCCTTGGCCTCACTGCGTATCAGTTTCCGCACCTCCTGTCCAGGAATCCCCCCGAGATGATATATACAAGATCTTACGCGAGCTTTGCAGTGACGTGGTGACTTCCTTGGTTCAGTGGTTTAAGGTCCTCACCAAAGGGCGTGATCTTACATACGTGGGCCAACGATCTTTCTCCTCCACCCTTTCACCAGTCTTTACGGCATTATTGTTTGGAATAATCTCGAGAATTCCACCCATGCAGGCAGTCCAGGTGTCCATATATGTATGTTCTATATAAATATTGATAAAACAAAAAATGTGAAATTTTGCATGTACTATATGAAATAATTTGATAAAATAAAAATAAAAAATATGACATAAAAAGATTCTTACCCCTAATAGATTATCGTATGCACTGGGACTAGATTGAATGTCCTGCTTCGACAACAATCGGCAGATTATTACGGCATAGCGACTATATTAATTTGATTCACAGTTTTTGTATTTTATTAAGTTCCAATAACTTCATTCCTGTTTTCAACCTGAAGCACTTTACTGGTTGTAAAACTTACTACTGATCTCGTATCAGTAAATATATGAATAGGTCTATTGAATAATTTGATAGAATAAAAAAAATGTGATAGTTTGTATGTATGATGTACTCATAAAGAAAAAGAGTCATATCAAGAGGTGGCCTGAAGTTATACTTGGATGGGTTTAGTACTTGTCAAAATACAAAGGCAATAAAAAACGAAAACGACAATACGAAATGAATATCGCTGATAGACCCAAAGAGAATCCCCCAAAAATTCTATAGTTACATTACAGATAAATAGGTCATTAGGAATCACATTGGCCCACTATTATCTGCTGACGGTCAACTTGAGCATTCAAACAAAGTAATGTGTGATATTTTAAACGAATTGTAGCTCAGTATTCGTAAACTAAACACCTCAAAGTGAACTCCAAACTGGGTAAACTTACTATGGTCAATATAAAAGAAAAAATTAAAAGGTGTATAGAGAAACTCAAAATTTATAAAACACCAAAAATCTTAAAGGAAACGAAAAATGAGAATATTGTTCCATTAGAAAAAAAAAAAAAAAAAAAAAAATCCATCATATCCGGAGATGTCCAAAGAGAATGGAAGCTAGCTATCATTTTCCAATATTAAAAAAAAAAAAAAAAAAAAAAAAAAAAAAAAAAAAAAAAAAAAAAAAAAAAAAAAAAAAAAAAAAAAAAAAGTGACACAAAGAAACCAAATAAGTACAGGCCTATAAGAAAGTAACTGATAAATGATAGCCACATGCATGGGTTCAGACGGAAACGTTCTTGCGAGACTAACTCAGATTGTACTACACAGTCATCTCAATTTATAAGTAAAGAAACAATATAGATTTAATACATTTAAACTTTGTAAAAGCTTTTGATACCGTCCCCCACGAAAGACTACTTACTGAATTAGCTTCACACAGACAAGTGTAGCCTGATAAGTTGGACTAGAAATTGGTTGAATGATCGAAAACAGAGAGTGGTTTTAAATGGCAAAACTACTAGATGAAAAAATGTTACTAGTGGAGTTCCTCAGGTTCCGTTTTTGGGCCACTTCTATTCATAGTGTATACAAATGATATAGACCACGGACTAAGATCGCTGTCTCCAAATTTGCTGATGATACAAAATTGTGCGGAATTGCAAATGATCACTTAAATCAATTAGATATTCAAGAAGATTTAGATAAATTACAGCAATGATCTGAAAAAGTGGCTAATGGAATTTAAGACAAGTAAATGCAAAGTTATGCACAGAGATAAAAATAACAGTAAGCACGATTGCAAGTTATTTAGAAATTCGTTAACAAAAGTGGATAGTGAGAGGGATCTCGGCGTAATTATCAGTAACGATCTCAAATTATCTAAGCAGTGTATTTCAGCCTTTGAGAAAACAAATAAGATTCTAGGACTGATTGCGCGATCTTTTGGCTTCAAAAGTCCATCTCTCATCAACAAGCTATATAAATCGTTAGTTCGTCCACATTTAGAATATGCTGTTTCCGAATGGTCACCGAATCTCATTAAAGACATTGACAGATTGGAACAAGTACAACGGCGAGCCACAAAACTGATTCCAAATATAAAAAATAAATCATACGAAAATCGACTAAAATTAATCTGTCCCCCCCCCCAAAAAAAAGCGTAGACTCAGAGGTGACTTGATACAGGTATTTAAGATTATAAAGGGGATTGACATCAAAAGTGACAAAATTCTTACATTGAGCATCCGACAAGAAATAGTCGTCTCAATCTGTCAGGAAATAGATTTGATTTGGAAGTGGGTAGAAACAACTTGGCCAACCATGTAGTTAATGAACGGAATAAACTTCCTGCAGAGGCAGTGCAATGTAGTTCAGTTCGAAGCTTTCAGATTCGTTTAGACAAACATCTAAGCAAGATCCTGTAATGACTGCTGCCTTTATTTTATATTATTTGATTATTTATTATTTGCTTGTTTTTCATTTATTATTGTTTCTCTGCCAATTTGTTATTTACTATTTACTTGTATCTTTATTATTTGACTATACTTATGCATTTATCTATTCTATTTGTCGTTATGAGAGTAATAGAGCATGTGTTAGGATTAAAAATGGAGAGAGTGAGTGGTTTGAAGTAAAGGTGGGACTTCGTCAAGGATGCGTTATGTCGCCCTGGCTTTTCAACTTATACATGGATGGGGTGGTGCAAGAGGTGAATGCTAGGGTAGTGAGTCAGGGATTGGAGATGGTTAAAGAAAATGGAGAAAAGTGGGAGGTGAGCCAGCTGTTGTTTGCGGACGACACTGCGCTTGTGGCAGGGTCAGAGGAGGGATTGAGGAAGCTGGTGGCAGAGTTTGGGAGAGTATGTGATAGAAGAAAGCTAAAGATAAATGTGGGTAAAAGTAAGGTGATGAGATGTACAAGGGGTGAAAGTGGCAGTAGGCTGGAAGTGAACATTAAGGGAGAGCGACTGGAGGAAGTGGATAGTTTTAGATACTTGGGTGCAAGTGTAGCAGGAAAAGGTGGAGTGAAGGTGGAGGTAGAATGTAGATTGAGAGAAGCGAGTAAATGCCTTGGTGGTTTAAAGAGTGTAATGAGGAATAGACATTTGGGAATGGATGCGAAGAGGAGACTGTATGAAGGAGTGATTGTGCCAACAGCACTGTATGGGGCAGAAACGTGGAACATAAGAGAAGAAGAGAGAAGGAGTTTGAATGTGTTTGAGATGAGGTGTCTGAGAAGTATGGTGGGGGTTACTAGGCTAGATAGAGTGAGAAATGAGGAGGTGAGGAGGAGAACAGGGGTGAAAAAGGATTTGGGAGATAGGGTTGATGAAAGAATATTAGGATGGTTTGGACACATGGAAAGAATGAGTGAAGAAAGACTAGTAAAAGAGGTATGGAAGGCAGATGTGGAGGGAGTGAACATGAGGGGACGTCCTAGGATGAGGTGGATGGATGGGGTGAAGGGGGCTTTGGGGAAGAGGGGAATGTCTGTTGAGGAAGGACGGGAGAGGACGGAAGACAGAGGTGAGTGGAGAATAGTTGTATATGGATGATGTTGTGACTGCATGAGGAGGAATGGGCGGGGAAGTTGGGGGTGGGGTAGTATGTGTGAGTAAATTTTGACGCAGCCCGAAGGGATTTCTCCCCGTCCTCGCCTTATATGCAAAGGGGGACGGAGAGGGGGGGTCGCCGATTAAATGAAGCGGCCTTGCTGTGGATGTACTGTGTCTTGCGACACTGCTTCTGACCCAGGGCGGTGGGCAGGGTGCAGCGATGACCCGTCATCCAGGAGGTGCTCAGATGAGAGGAAGGGTGGGAGGGGTGTGGAGTGTATTTAGGGATGAAATGGGTGGGAGTGATTTTATGCCTTTCCCTTTTTGGCTACCTCCCTTGGAAGGGGGAAAAAGCCTTGGTATATGTATGTATGTATTTGTCGTTATTACAGTTTTTGTTTTATCATATTTATCGCTATTTATATTATCACATTTTTTTTATTATTATATTTTTCGCATCCGACCTAGTTATGGACCAAAAGGTCTCCTGTCAGCATCATGCTCCGCCTTTGTAATCCTTTGTAAGAAATTGTCAGATAAGATGGTGCTGTGCAAAGAACCGAAGAAGAGAGAAATGCCGAGGGTGCGTCCGTGGTGGTGACAGATTTAGAGTTGAATCAACCAAGAGACACTGGAGAACACAACCATGTAACTATCGCACGATTCAACAGTGAAAGTAGGCAAGGCAAGGCTAAAACAGAAGTGAAGAGATTGCCTGAGTTTGTAACCCTGTGCAAATAATCTCCAGGGGCTGTATACACAAAACTTTTTTATTTAGGCTTAACAATCTCTGGTAGCTAACAGAAAATCACAAAAAGTTATGCACCAATGCTTAACTAACAAATGTTGAAATAATGTTCTTCCTTACTACTTACATTTTAGTTTATCAATTTATTATTTGATAATCTATTATTTTTTAATAAATTTGCGAAACGAGATCCAAATCCTAACGTTTTTATATTCATTTTCTTTGCGTTCAGTTCCGTGGAAGAAAGGCACATCGACGTCAATACTGAGCTTATTTTTAGTATTTTGATGAACACCTACAAAGAATAATGAGTATTTACTTCATTATAAATCACAGGAAATCAGACAAACAATTGCTTCCATTTCTACATATGGGGAATACAATTTTCGTACATTACTAAAGAACAACAAATTGATTAAAAAAAAATTGGGGCAAATTTCGGAAATTTTTTATATTTTTTTTTATTGAAAATTTTAAACATGCATAGGTTGCTAATATTCTATTCTTTTATTCATACATTTGTTTTTATTTTTGTTTTTCTCAAAATAAAAAATTAGAATGAGCATAGCTTCCTTACATTTCATTGTTCAGTTCATGTAATCTATTCGTTCCACAGTAGATGTCAATTTGGAAAACTGACATTTTTAAAAGTATCATTAAATATTTCTATATTCTTGACATTCTAAAGATTATATTATGTCTTCCCACTACACACATACATTGAAATCTTAGTTATATGGCTTTATTGAACGGAACTATACGTTTAATGCAACTTATAATCTATTAGATTATTTGCTCAGTTGTCACGTGGAAAATAGAAATGAATCGTTAGCTTAACCTAAGGACATGATCTATTCATTTAGTGTTTAATATCTATTCTGATAATTTCCGTTATTTCTTTTTCCCCATATATCTCCTCTTCCAATTCACCAGTCGTCTTATAGATCAGTAATTATCCATTCCGCCTCGACTCAACTTCCCATATCTCATCAAATTTCCCATATTACTTCGTTTACTTTCGCCACGTCCTCTCTTCCCACTCACTCCCTTATTACCCAAATGCTTCGTCTAATTCCACAACTTTTTGTCAACCCTTCTCTTCGGTCTTCCATTGACTTTTGCCATTTTCTTAATCCTCCTCCACTTGATCATTCGTAGAATGCATTTACACTTTTCATATTTCCCTTCCATCTTGACCATAGCTATCCATTCACCCGTCCCTTGGAGCAGTAAGCATTTCTTGTGAATGTCGACATTATAGCAACCCGATCTCTCAGATTTGAATCAAGTCGCCCGGTGTCATATAAATGCATATAGGATATGTATACTGGCTGTAGGTCTCCAATGGATGTTCTAATTGTTACATAATCTTCTTGTCACACTTCTCTTGTTATATTAGAAAGCAGATCACTCTTTTATTATACAATTTCCTTTAAACAAACCCGAGTTTCGACGAGAAATAATCTAATAATTCCATTGTTCATTCTTCAACGGTTATTTTTTTTTAGACAAATATTAGTCAATAAATGTATTTGTATACTTTACAACCGTTACCTGTATCTGCAAAAAGAGACTTACATAAGGAGGAAGGGAGAAGGAATAGACCGATTAAAGTAGGGAGAGATGGTGACAAAAAGGAGCAGCACGTACGACTCTGAGCTGCTCTACTCGGTTCTGTTTCGGTTTAATTTGGGAGTTAAGATCTCACGGGCTTTGGTTTTGAGCCCGTTTGGTGGGTGATTTAACTTATGAGTGTGTGTGGGCCCAGCCACACACACTCATACATCCACAAGATGTGCATACGTATATGAAATACGTATGCACATCTCAGTGAATGCACCCTTCCCAATGTGAACTGTGTACGGTGTTAAGTGTATCGTAACATATAAATAGATTTAGAGAAAAAGAGGGGGTGATGCAATGTGTGAGTGGTAGTGGTTTGGCCACGCCCACCCATACATTTACCGGTGTGCATACCTATGTTAAATATGTATGCACATCTCGGTGAATGCACCCTTCCGGACATGATTGAGAAAATAAACGCAATAATGGAACATATTTAAAGGGGGGGAGGGGCTGACACTCCACCAGCCGACACAGTTCGTACGCGCTTTAAGTGGTGGTATAGGCGACGCACAAGACCCAAAAACAGATGTTGTAGGTTGCAGTCACTGACTGATTAATTATTAAACCATAGGCCGCACGAAAATTATTGTTTTTGCAAGTAACAATTTTTCTTTGAATATTATAAGAGAATACGCCACCTATATTTCTTCTGTCAATTTCTATTAGCACTTAAAGAATTTTAAACATGAATTAGTTTGATAACTGAACCTGCCACCATAATATGTATGAAATTAGTACACGTTGTATTCTCCTCGTTTGCTTGCGTATGTCTATCTGGTAAATTTTATTTTTCAGACTTGATACTGACAGATGAATGTTGGAGAGTGTCATTCTTATATTATCATTGTCATTATTAATTATTATTATTATTATTACTATCATTATCATTATTATTATTATTACTATTATTATTATTATTATTATTATTATTATTATTATTATTATTATTATTATTATTATTATTATTATTATTATTATTATTATTATTATTATTATTATTATTATTTTATTATTATTATTATCATTATTATTATTATTATTATTATTATTATTATTATCATCATTATTATCATTATCATTATTATCATTATTATTATTATCATTATTATAATTATTATTTTTATCATTATTATTATTATCATTATTATTATCATTATTATTATCATTATTATTATTATCATTATTATTATTATTATTATTATTATTATTATTATTATTATTATTATTATTATTATTATTATTATTATTATTATTATTATTATTATTATTATTATTAGTATTATTATCATTATTATTATTATTATCATTATTGTTATTATCATTATTATTATCATTATTATAATTATTATTATCATTATTATCATTTCCCCCTGTGGTGGGGGAAAAGAATACTGCCACCAAGTATTCCCACTTGGATCGTAGGAGGCGAGAAGAAAGGGACGGGGATTGGGACTAGGCATCCTTCTCCCTGTAGCCCCACGGGGCATATCTCCTAAAAATAAAAGTGAAGGCATAAGGGGTGCTGGAGGGCCTCGGGCCAGCACCCTAAGGTTTGGGTCTTTTAATGTGCGTGGATGTGGTACAGATGAGAGTAAAAGGGAAGAGATAGGTAGTATGTTTGTGAGAAGAAAGATGGATGTGTTGGCTTTGAGTGAAACTAAGTTGAAAGGGAAGGGTGAGTGTATGTTTGGGAGTGTAAGTGGGAGGTTATCAGGAGTGAAGAGAGGGCGAGGGAGGGAAGGGGTGACTATTCTAGTAAGTGAGGAGATAGGTAAACAGGTAGTGGAGTGGAAGGAGGTTTCCTTAAGGATAATGTGGATGAAGGTGAAACTGGGAAAGGAGATGTGGGTCTTTGTAAGTGCATATGGGCCTGGCAGTGAGAAGAGCGTAGAAGAAAGGGAGGCCTTTTGGATATATTTAAATGAGTGCATAGAGGGTTTAGAAAGAAATGTCAATGTAATAGTACTGGGAGACCTTAATGCTAGGGTGGGAAATGGTCCAATCGATGGAGTGGTTGGGAAGTGTGGAGTTCCAGGAAAGAATCGTAGTGGAGAATTGATGGTGGAAATGTGTCTAGAAAGAGAGTTGTTGATAGCAAATACAGTGTTTCGGAAGAAAGTCAAGCATAATTACACATGGGAAAGGGTGGTGGAGGGAAGGGTGGTAGATAGAGCGCTAATGGATTATGTAGTGGTAAATAGGATTATGATAGGAAGAGTTAAGGATGTACGTGTGCTAAGGCGAGAGGGTGGGGGAATATCAGATCATTTTTTGGTGGAAGGTAAGTTGAGAGTGGAGGATAGATGGAGAAAGAGGAAAGGGACAAAAGGTAGGGAGGTTCTTAGAGTGAACTCCTTGAATGAAAAGGAAAAGGAGAAGGAGTACGGAAAGAAGCTGAAGGAGGAGTGGGAGGGAGTAAAGGATAGAGCAGAGATGGGTGTGGAGGAGGAATGGGGATAGTTCAAGGAGGGAGTCATAAAGTGTGCAAGGATGGTGTGTGGAACAAGAAGAACAGGGGGAAATAGAAGAAAGGATAGTCAATGGTGGGATGAGGAAACAAAGAAGGTTGTAGAAGAGAAGAAGCGAACATTCATAGATTGGTTACAAAAGAGGACGAGGGAGTCATATGAGAGGTACAAAGAAAAGGAAAGAGAAGTAAAGCAAAAGGTAAAGGTTGCAAAGAGGAGAGCAGATGTGAAATGGGGTAAGAGTATGACAGAAAATTTTGAAAGTAATAAAAAGATGTTTTGGAAAGAAATTAAGAGAGGAAGAGGAGGCGAATCAAGTAGGGAAGGAAAGGTAAAAGGTGCAGATGGAGAGATGATAATGGAAGAGAAGGCAGTAAGGGGAAGATGGGCAGAATATTTTAGGGAGTTGTTAAATGTGAAGGAGGATAGGGAAGGAAAGATAGCTGCAGTGGGAAATGCGAATAAAATGAGAGTGATGAGTGAGGAGAATGGAGGAGAAATAATGAAGGATGAGGTGAAGGCAGTTGTTAAGATGATGAAAGCAGGTAAGGCACCTGGACTGGATGGATGCCATGCAGAATGTCTGAAAAAGGGAGGTCAAGTGATGGTGGACTGGTTGGTGAGGTTATTTAATGTTTGCTGGAAAGAGGGCAGAGTACCGGAGGACTGGAGGAGTGCCTGTATAGTTCCTCTTTACAAGGGAAAAGGGGACAAGTGTGAATGTAGTAGTTTCAGAGGGATTAGCTTGTTAAGTGTAGTTGGGAAGGCTTATGGGAGGATCTTGATTGAGAGGATTAGGAGAGGAACAGAAGGAGTAATTGGTGAGGAACAATGTGGATTTAGGACAGGTAGAGGTTGTGTAGATCAGATCTTTGTGGTAAGACAGATATGTGAGAATGCTATAGGAAAGTGGAAGGATGTTTTTTGGGTTTTTATGGATCTGGAAAAGGCTTATGATAGGGTAGACAGAAAGGCACTGTGGGAGGTTATGCAGATTTATGGGATAGGAGGTAAGCTTCTGGGAGCTGTCAAGAGTTTTTATGAGAGTAGTAGAGCTTGTGTCAGGATTGGAAATGGAGAGAGTGAGTGGTTTGAGGTAAAGGTGGGATTTCGTCAAGGATGCGTTATGTCGCCCTGGCTGTTCAACTTATACATGGATGGGGTGGTGCGAGAGGTGAATGCAAGGGTAGTGGGTCAGGGATTGGAGATGGTTAAAGAAAATAGAAATAAGTGGGAGGTGAGCCAGCTGTTGTTTGCGGACGACACTGCGCTTGTGGCAGGATCGGAGGGATTGAGGAAGCTGGTGGCAGAGTTTGGGAGAGTATGTGATAGAGGAAAGCTAAAGATAAACGTGGGTAAAAGTAAGGTGATGAGATGTACAAGGGGTGAAAGTGGCAGTAGACTCTAAGTGAACATTAAGGGAGAGCGACTGGAGGAAGTGGATAGTTTTAGATACTTGGGTGCAAATGTAGCAGGAAAAGGTGGAGTGAAGGTGGAGGTAGAATGTAGATTGAGAGAAGCGAGTAAATGCCTTGGTGGATTAAAGAGTGTAATGAGGAATAGACATTTAGGAATGGATGCAAAGAGGGGACTGTATGAAGGAGTGATTGTGCCAACAGCACTGTATGGGGCAGAAACGTGGAACATAAGAGAAGAAGAGAGACGGAGTTTCAATGTGTTTGAGATGAGGTGTCTGAGAAGTATGGTGGGGGTTACTAGGCTAGATAGAGTGAGAAATGAGGAGGTGAGGAGGAGAACAGGGGTGGAAAAGGAGCTGGGAGATAGGGTTGATGAAAGAATATTAGGATGGTTTGGACACAGAAAGAATGAGTGAAGAAAGACTAATAAAAGAGGTATGGAAGGCAGATGTGGAGGGAGTGAACATGAGGGGGCTTCCTAGGATGAGGTGGATGGATGGTGTGAAGGGGGCTTTGGGGAAGAGGGGAATGTCTGTTGAGGAAGGACGGGAGAGGACGGAAGACAGAGGTGAGTGGAGAATAGTTGTATATGGATGATGTTGTGATTGCATGAGGAGGAATGGGCGGGGGTGGGGGGTGAGGTAGTATGTGTGAGCAAATTTTGACGCAGCCCGAAGGGATTTCTCCCCGTCCTCTCCTTATATGCAAGGGGGGACGGAGAGGGGGGGTCACCGATTAAATGAAGCGGCCTTGCTGTGGATGTTCTGTGTCTTGCGTCACTGCTTCTGACCCAGGGCGGTGGGCAGGGTGCAGGGATGACCCGTCATCCAGGAGGTGCTCAGATGAGAGGGAGGGTGGAGGGGTGTGGAGTGTATTTAGGGATGATATGGGTGGGAGTGATTTTATGCCTTTCCCTTTTTATTATTATTATTATTATTATTATTATTATTATTATTATTATTATTATTATTATTATTATTATTATTATTATTATTATTATTATTATTATTATTATTATTATTATTATTATTATTATTATTATTATTATTATTATTATTATTATCATCATCATCATCATCATCATCATCATCATCATCATCATCATCATCATCATCATCATCATCATCATCATAATCATCATCATCATCATCATCATCATCATCATCATCATCATCATCATCATCATCATCATCATCATCATCATCATCATCATCATTATCATCATTATTATTATTATTATTATTATTATTATTATTATTATTATTATTATTATTATTATTATTATTATTATTATTATTATTAATCATTATTATTAAGCCACGTCCACACGGTCGAGCTGTGCCTGGCAGGGCAAAGTCTGCAGTCTATGCCCGCGTAAGATGTCCACACAGCTGTCTGTGGTGGTTGGAGGGCAGTCGGACGCCAGCAGTTGTTGTGAGCGAGTGGTTCATTACGGTAAGATCACCATGGTGCGCTCCATACTTCGAAAGAAGATAGCACTGTATTCTGTACTTTAATGCTCGTAGTATTAGGAACAAATTTCAAGAAATACAGGCGTATGTCAAAAGCGAAAATCTCGATATGATAGGAATAACTGAGACATGGTTAAATGGTACAGAGTTCGAAGCTGAATTTAATATTGCGGGATTTAAACACTTTCATCAGGATAGAAACCACAAGAAAGGTGGGGGCGTTCTATTGTACGTTAAAAACAATGTTCATGCTTGTGTTTTAGAGAAAGTGAAACAGGATGCATATGACAGTTTGTGGGTTGAGTTAACCCAAACAAATGGACAAAAAATGAATATAGGTGTAATATATAGGCCAAAGACATTATCATTAGCAGACGACAAACTGTTATTTCAAGAACTGTCTAGTTTCTGCAACCGGGATTTATTGGTAATGGGTGATTTCAATTTTACTGACATTGATTGGATGACCCTTGAACATGGCCATATAGGTAGTCGCTTGATTGATTTTCTTGGTGACAATTACTTAATTCAGCATGTAAAAGAGCCCACAAGATATGGAAACTTACTCGATTTATTGATCACTAGCCGCGAAAGCATGGTAACTGATGTAGAAGTCGGTGAATCTGTTGCAAATAGCGATCACAACTTAGTCAGATTCAAACTCCTAAACAATTTTAGAATAGATACTTGTGCTTCTAAAATACCCGATTTCAGTAAAGCTCAGTTCATAGAACTACGTCAGGAGCTTCAGCTTACAGATTGGGAGGCAAAATTAAACGAAAGGCCTGTAGATCAGATGTGGGAAATATTTCAAAATACGCTCACTAAGATGATTCAAACTTACATTCCTTTTAAGGACAGACGTCCCCCAAATCAGGCTCGCCCAAAGTGGCTCGTCAAAGAAACTGAAAAAAGTATTGCTAAAAAGAGACAGGCTTATAAGAAATATAAGTGCTCGGGTGCATCTAATGACTATGAAAGTTATGTATCAATACAGAGAGATTTAAAAAAGACAATAAGAAAAAGAAAACGTCAATACGAAATGAACATCGCTGATAAATCCAAAGAGAATCCCAAAGAATTCTATAGTTACATTAGAGATAAAAAGGTTGTTAGGAATCACATTGGTCCACTATTATCTGCTGACGGTCAACTTGAATATTCAAATGAAGGAATGTGTAATATCTTAAACAATTATCTTAGCTCGGTATTCGTAAACGAAACACCTCAAAGTGAATTCCAAACTGAAACCTGTGAAAAGTCTGGGGTAAACTTACTCACTACGGTAAATATAACACAAGAAAAAATTAAAAGGTGTATAGACAAACTCAAAGTTAATAAAACACCAGGGCCTGACGGTTGGCATCCAAGAATCTTAAAGGAAATTAAAAATGAGATTGTTGTTCCATTAGAAATTATTTTCAAGAAATCCATCATATCCGGAGATGTCCCAAGAGAATGGAAGCTAGCTAACGTTACTCCCATATTAAAAAAAGGTGACAAAAAGAAACCAAATAACTATAGGCCTATAAGTTTGACTTCGATCGTAGGAAAAATAATGGAAACTATCATCAGAGATGATATCGAATATCATTTAGAAAGTAACCGTTTGATAAATGATAGCCAGCATGGTTTCAGACGGAAACGTTCTTGCGTGACTAACTTACTCGAATTCTACAACACAGTTATCTCGAATTATGACAAAAGAAACAATATAGATTTAATATATCTAGACTTTGCAAAAGCTTTTGATACCGTCCCACACGAAAGACTACTTACTAAATTAGCTTTGCATGGAATAAGTGGTAGCCTATTAGGTTGGACTAGTAATTGGTTGAAAGGTCGAAAACAGAGAGTTGTTTTAAATGGAAAAATTTCTGGATGGAAAAGTGTTGCGAGTGGAGTTCCTCAGGGTTCCGTTCTTGGGCCACTTCTATTCATAGTATATATAAATGATATAGACCATGGACTAAAATCTACTGTTTCCAAATTTGCTGATGATACAAAACTGTGCGGAGTGGCAAATGATCACTCAAACCAATTAGATATTCAAGAAGATTTAGATCAATTACAGCAATGGTCTGAAAAGTGGCTAATGAAATTTAACACAAGTAAATGCAAGGTAATGCACATAGGTAAAAATAACAGCAAGTACGATTACAAGTTATTTGGAAATTCGTTAACAAAAGTGGATAGTGAAAAAGATCTCGGCGTAATTATCAGTAACGACCTCAAATCATCCAAGCAGTGTATTTCAGCCTCTGAGAAAGCAAATAAGGTTCTGGGATTGATTGCGCGATCTTTTGATTTCAAAAGTCCATCACTCATTAACAAGCTATATAAATCGTTAGTTCGTCCACATTTGGAATATGCTGTTTCCGTATGGTCACCGAATCTCATTAAAGATATTGACAGACTGGAAAAAGTACAACGGCGAGCCACAAAACTGATTCCAAATATCAAAAATAAATCATACGAAAATCGACTTAAGCACATGAATCTGTTTTCCCTAAAAAAGCGTAGACTCAGAGGTAACTTGATACAGGTCTTTAAGATTTTAAAGGGAATTGACAACATCAAAAGTGACCAAATTTTCACATTGAATGAGAATCAGACGAGAAACAATGGTCTCAAACTGTCCGGAAATAGATTCAATTTGGAAGTAGGTAGAAACAACTTTGACAACCGTGTAGTTAATGAATGGAATAAACTTCCTGCACAGGTAGTGCAATGTAGTTCAGTTCGAAGCTTTAAGAATCATTTAGATAAATACCTAAGTAAGATGCTGTAATGATTATAATTTATGTTATATTATTTGTTTTTGTTTTGTTATAATTTGTCTGTCTGATTTTTCATTTATTATTAGTTATATGTCAATTTATAATCATTTACTATTTACCTGTTTGTTTGTTATTCAACTATACCTATGCATCTATTTATGCATTTTATTTGTTATTTTTACATTATTATAGTTTTAATTTATTATTAATATGATTTTTTTTTTTTTTTTTTTTTTGGCATCCGACCTAGATATGGATCAAAAGGTCTCCTGTCGGCATGCTCCACCTTTGTAATCCTTTGTAATCCTTTGTATCATAATTGGTGCCTGCATTAAAAAGAAAAACAAGAGACCACAGAGACGTGTCTGGTGCCGGGAGTGGTTGCAGAGACGTGAAAGAATGGGTAGCTCTGTGACAATCCTACGTGAATTGCATGAGGAAAATGAAACTTTGTTCCGCAATTACGTGCGGATGGACATAAACAGTTTTTATATTCTTGTATCGAAAGTGGAGAGCTATATTCAGAGGCAAGAGACAAATATGAGGCAAAGCATTACACCAGCAGCACGTTTGTCTCTATTTCTGTAATCAAAACACCTTATATTCCACAGACATTCATGTGATTTATATATATCAATCGAAGTTATAGTGTCTTGTCGTGACCAATATGCACTAGCACTCGGTGTGGACATGGTGTACTAATAACGTGGTAGTCAGTGGATCTGCCTACACCTTAGCTCGTGCGTTTGGTATTGACGGAAGACCTCCATCCACTGCCCTCTATTGGCGCCGGGAGCGGACAGTTTGATGGTTTGCCCGCTGAAACTGCTCGTACAAGGGCAAAGCCTTCGTGCCCGACGGACACTGCTCGACCGTGTGGACGTGGCTTAAGGAAATAAAAAGATAGTAGTGTATAAAAGAGGGCTTTTGCCATTGGGCGATTGAGCGAGCGATTAATTGGCGGTCTGTACTGAGCAGGTTTGCTAACTTTGCTCGCACCTCACCTCGTGCGTTTGGCAGCAATGTCAGCCCTCCATCCATCCACTGCCCGCAAATGATGCCGGGAACGGACAGTTTGATGGTTTGCCCGATGAAATTGCCCGTTGTCGAGCAAAGCCCTCGTGCCCGGCGGGCAGTGCTCGACCGTGTGGACGTGGCTTTATTTTCTTTAGCAGACCTGGCGACATTTGGCGAGGGCGGGAGGGTGAGAGGAGAGGTTGGTTGGGTTGCGTCAAAGACTATGAAAAAAATACAGGAAAACCACTTAGTACAAACATGAAGCCATTTTTGCATTGTCGTGAGCGCCATCTGTTGTTGGATACCGGTACTTCGTAGCAGAAATTGTTGCCATAGGTCGCTAGCAAACAAGATTATTGCTTAGTTTTGTTACTATTATTTTTTTGGTATGCTTTAATTTTTTTCTTATGCAATATTCATTATTACTATAAAGTATTGTTCCTGTATATCTTTTAGATAAATATATAATATTGTTTTAGGATTATTATTTTGTAAAAAAAAATCATAATATTTTTGGTTAATTTTTTTATGTATATGCGAACAAATGTTTAATAATATATCTCAGGGTGAATAGAAAAGCCGTCCTTGTTTTGTTTTTCTTTATTTACTTTCTCAAAATATATACAATCCTGATTGTACATATTTCAGGAAAAAATCATGAAACCCTACAACAAAAGAACTCCAACAACAACAACAATAATTACAATAATAAACAGAATTAAACAAAATACAACGAAAGCAACAAAAAGACAAATATCAAAATACAAATTGAAACAAACAAAATAGTGTAGTGGTTTGGTTCGAACAAGCCAGGGAAAATGAAATTCACTTTGGTCTCTTATTCTAATCTCTTTGGTAAAACCACAAGTAATAGCCACTGGTTAGTGGATCTGATCAGTCGTAGCTGGACGGTGAGCCTAACGTCAGAGGCGGTGGCGGCTGATGACGGCGAGGCTCGATGGGACTGCTACAAGACTGGACGAGATGTTGTTGCTGCTGCCGTGGCTATTACTATTCTGCCCTGACTGGCCGCCGCTGCCCTATTTAAGGGTCGCTCGCGGCTCAGCGTAGTTGGCAAGAGAGGTCGCTAGCCGCTCGAGAACCATTTGCTGGCTCCTGATTGGCTAGCTCATATTCACCTCTTGCCAACTATGGGAAGTGTGTGACCGCCTGTGGCTGCGTCACTACAATAGAATAGGTAAATAACAATATATATATATATATATATATATATATATATATATATATTAACCAAAAAGTATTTTAAAAACATAATAATGTACAAGTATATTGTCTGTGCTTACAAAATAAATCATACAAACACCCAAACACACATATATATGTATCTATGAATATATCTATATAAATCTACATATGAATATACTATATATGTATATGTATAAATATATATATATATATATATATATATATATATATATACATATATATATTATACACACACATGCATAAATGTACTAGACAGCAAAACAAATTAAAAGAAAATGACTAGCTTCAAACATATAATGATATACATATTATACAAATAACAAAAGAAAATATGTATATGAACTATTTATTACATACCATATATGTTTTGTTGAATCTTGTAATTCTGAAAATATATGAAATTAAGTATGCATTATTGTCGTTAATTTTCGGTGTTTAACAGGCTGAATGGTTGAATTGTTATATTTCCTTTTTTTGCGCAATGAATCATTAAATTTTTTTGTAAAATAGAATATTCTCATATTAATGAAAGTATTGACCAACATGTCTTTAGCTGTATTGCATATATCTAGTATGGAAATAATATTATCAGACAATAAGCAATCTGTTATTTTCTGTTTGATTCCCTTTTCATGGAGAAGGCTTCTAATACTGTTATCAAATATCCTTTCAAATGAACTTATCACATTAAAAGCATCATCATGTGGATAGCATAAATATTCAATATGATCTTCAACTTTTTCATTCAAAAACAATTCCCTTACATTTTCACCTGTGTCAAAAGTAGAAGATTTAATCAATTTAACTTTACATGAATGACATTTATGTTTCTTCATAATTTTGTGGCAACAATATCCAGTTATGTATGTCAATATATTATCCTTTATCATATCATCACATGGATATTCAGTTTGCACTGATTCATCATCATCTGTTAATGTATAATCAAAATGTTGTATAAATCTACTTCAATATCTTTATTTGAATTGTTATCTTCACTGGGGGTCTCTTCAGGTACAGAATCTGAATTATAATCAAAATTATTTATCAAGTTTATGATAGCCCCTATGTTATTACAATCACTTTCAGTTCTTTGTTTATCATTTATATTATCTTCATCTACAGATAAACCACCAATCTTACCATTCACAATTATATTTCTGCTTTTAATGGCATTACAAGTGAAAGAAGTTTCAACTATTTGATTTTTATCTTTTTGTGGAAGGACAGCATACATTTGTTCATTTTTTAAGTTATTTGGATATTTTAGAGGTGGTGTCATATCATCTTTACAATTCGCGTTCTAATCAAATTATTGCAAGTAACATTTTTTTATGGAACTTATTAAGGCTGTAACAGTTGGAGAATAATTATTACCCCCAGATTGCCTTAAGCAACAAAAGAAATTTTCTAAGCAATCTTGGTTAATTCTTCTTGCTAAGATGTATTTTAGCTTAAATTTATCTTGCACTTCTTCCCATAAACATTGCAAAGATGAAATATTCAGTAGCCATCATCCTTGGACACATGGAATCTCTCTTTTTGATCCAACACCATTCCATGGTTTCATCCAGTCCTCACAGTCTTTCAGAAATGTTATATTGCCATTTTCATTACTAAAAGCAGCTTCCCTTGGATTATAATGACATTTGTTATATGAATTAAATACATCAAATAAATCATTCATTCTGTTTAGGAATGTGGCTGTCCCACTGGCTTTAATGGGCAATGCACCAAAAGAGGAATAAACTGAAATCCCTGATGCATCCGTTCTACTCATTATTTGAGGAGCATACTTGACTTGCATTTTTTCAAAGCCATTTAACTTAATATGGGTGTCATTAAGTTTTGGAACTATTCTAATTGGCTTAATTTTGTCTTTTACATAAAAAGATTCTATGTCCTTCCAGCTTGCTACTTCCCCTTTAATGTCAATGTCATATTTATCTAAAATATTCCTTGTACTCTTTATGAGATGGTGGCTATCATAAAAAAAGAAAAACAACTTTTCACCATTCACTTCGGTGTATGGCTTGTCATTTGTGATGCCTAATTTATCAAAGCAACTTCTATGGGAGGAATCTTGATCGTAAACGACAAACTTAGGATGTAAGCCAAAGATAACAATTTAGCTATGCAATCAATAATAATTTGTCTTGATATATCAGCTGATATAGATGTGTGAAACCAAAAATATCCTAGAACTTGCTTCCACTTTACACACAAACCTTTTGCCATGAACACAAGGGCATATTGAGCTGTTTTATCAAAATGGCCATATTCTCATAACCAATGATTTGATCTTTTACAATGTCATAATATATCCCAGATTTTAGTGATATGGCATCAAAAGTTATTCCACAGATCTTTCTCTGTTTCAGACATCTGGTTATTCCTTTCCTTTAAAATATCAAAATTAGATTCAGCCCAACCTACCTCAAGATCAATTTTACTCAAATAGTATCTCAACATTCTTGGTGACGGCAATTTGAAAATTTTTGAAAAAAAAAAAAAAAAATGGTAGGCCCTTGCACTTTGAAAATATAAACCCAAAGCAAAGCTTTTCTGGTTATCATTATATCTTCTCCCAGTCTTTGCTCTGGAAGCCAAATGAAGCTGAATTTTAAAGAACTTTAATGAAGTTTTGTTTAAATAATTTGCAGCATTTTTAATGAGTGTTGCAATGGACCATTTGTTTCTTTCAGCATACCCATTTTTTAAAATATTGACTTTGTGTGTTAGTCTCCTTATTCGTTGTTGGGTGGATTTTAATCTTTTGCTCTTCTTTTGTAAGTTAGAACAACCTGCTAGCAACCACGAGAAATACATCATTAGTCATGCTACATAACATGTGAAAATTTTGATGAGAGAGAGAGAGAGAGAGAGAGAGAGAGAGAGAGAGAGAGAGAGAGAGAGAGAGAGAGAGAGAGAGACTTGAATAGATTGGTTATACACTATGTAACTAATATCGCAACTGGTTTTTTTTTAGATATTTATGCATACATACATACACCAAGGCTTTTTCCCCCTTACAAAGGAGGTAGCCAAAAGGGGAAAGGCATAAAAACATTTCCACCCGTTCCATCCCTGAATACACTCCACACCCCTCCACCCCTCTTATCTGAGCACCTCCTGGATGACGGGTCATCCCTGCACCTTGTCCACTGCCCTGGGTCAGAAGCAGTGTTGCAAGACACAGCACATCCACAGCAAGGCCGCTTCATTAAATTGGCGACCCCCCTCTCTGTCCCCCCATTGCATAAAAGGAGAGGACGGGGAGAAATCCCTTCGGGCTGCGCCAAATTTTGCTCACACATACTACCTCACCCCCCACCCCCTGCCCATTCCACCTCATGCAATCACAACATCATCCACATACAACCATTCTCCATTCACCCCTGTCTTCTGTCCTCTCCCATCCTTCCTCAACAGACATTCCCCTCTTTCCCAAAGCCCTCTTCACCCCATCCATCCACCTCATCCTAGGACGTCCCCCCATGTTCACTCCCTCCACATCTGCCTTCCATACCTCTTTTACTAGTCTTTCTTCACTCATTCTTTCCATGTGTCCAAACCATCCCAATACTCTTTCATCAACCCTATCTCCCAACTCCCTTTCCACCCCTATTCTCCCCCTCACCTCCTCATTTCTCACTCTATCCAGCCTAGTAACCCCAATCATACTTCTCAGACACCTCATCTCAAACACATTCAAACTCCATCTCTCTTCCTCTCTCATGTTCCATGTTTCTGCCCCATACAGTGCTGTTGGCACAATCACTCCTTCATACAGTCTCCTCTTAGCATCCATTCCCAGATGTCTATTCCTCATTACACTCTTCAATCCACCAAGGCATTTACTCGCTTCTCTCAATCTACATTCTACCACCACCTTCACTCCACCTTTTCCTGCCACATTTGCACCCAA
>NC_134788.1:2578861-2586361 GCF_046742065.1 Oratosquilla oratoria | reverse complement strand
TTCTCTCCTGTGTGGGTCCTCATATGCATTGTGAGATTACTCTTTTGTGAAAAAGCAGATTCACACAGACCACACTGGAAAGGCTTCTCTCCTGTGTGAGTTTTCATATGATTTTTGAGAGAGATCTCTTGTGAAAAAGCACAATCACACATGACACACTGGAAAGGCTTCTCTCCTGGATGGGTCCTCATATGCCTTGTGAGAGAGCCCTTTTGTGAAAAAGCTGAATCACAAAGGTCACACTGGAAAGGCTTCTCTCCTGTGTGGGTCCTCATATGCCGTGTTAGAGACCCTTTATGTGGGAAAGCAGAATCACAAAGAAGACATTTGAAAGGCTTCCCTCCTGTGTGGGTCCTCATATGCCGTGTTAGAGAGCCATCTCGTGAGAAAGCAGAATCACAAAGATCACACTGGAAAGGCTTCTCTTCTGAATGGATCATCATGTGATCTTTGAGGTGTCTTTTGTGCCCTTTGAGATTACCTTTTTGTGAGAAAGTAGAATCACATAGATCATACTGGAAAGGCTTGTCTCTGGTATGAGCCATCATGTGATATCTAACGTGACTTGTGGTATAGCTGTGACGCAGATGTCATACCAGATTCTCTTCATCGTATGACACATATGGAAGCTACAGATGGCTCTTCTAAAGACATGGTGATACTCACTCTCATCCTGAAAAAAAAAATGTAATTATAAGATTGACATCTCTCTGAAATTGTGTAATTCACTGTAATAGGATTGTGGATATTTCATACACAAATAATTTCATACTCAAGTCCCTTTGTACCTAAACAGACCCTTTGTACATCCCATCACCTAACATAGATTAGGTAGAAATACTAACACATATGGTGCTATGACATTACAAAGGATACAAAGGCAGAGCATCCCAACAGGAGACATTTTGGTCCTTAACTAGGTCAGATGTGGGAAAAAAGTACATAGAGGAATAAAACAATTACAAATGATAAGCAAAGATGCTTTCTACTTTATTAGAAATATGCTGGAAATCACTGAATAGCTCAATGCATACTCAACCCACCACAACCAGAAGGACTCAAATTTTGCTCTAACTTTCTTCATCACATCACAAGATTTGGAGGTTTGGAATGGCCCAGCTGGCCACAGCAGTCGGGTTTAACAAAATGCCATCACACTCCATGTTTGGGCTCACAAGACCTGAATCTACATATGACCTACTCTAAGAAGGTTTATTCAATTCATCTCACCCATTTGACTCAAATAAGTGATGTAAGTCACATTACAAAGGATTACAAAAGAGGGGCATGCCAACTGGAGACCTTTTGGTCCATTACTAGGTCAGATGCAAGGAAGAAGAAAAAAAGTAAGTGGTATACCAGTGTTATTACTTTAGGAAAACATATTAAATTCATTTAAGAAATTGTAAAGGTATTTCCCATAGTTTTTGTTACTTTCATTAGAATACCTCGTCTAATAGGAAAAATACTGTGCGTCATTTTGACAAATGGAAATAAGCTCCACCACAAGGACTTGAACCTTTGTATTAGCGACTGCTTATTCTGAAACAAAGACAATAGCATCGAGCCACCCAGGCCGTACAAGACGTAACCACCTGATTCCCGACCTGGAAGTTCCCCGATGGTACTAGGGCAGCTCGGTCCCTATTCTAATTTCACCGAGTATCTATTATGGCTACCCATCCGACAAGTTGTAAAATCTGGCTTCCGCAAAATAGGGACTCATTAAATCAAGCTTCTACTGTAGTACAGTTGTGGGCAAATCAGGAGACTTAATATAATTTTGAGGAAAGTCTTACTAGTGGACACACCTGGTCAAGGTCAACTGGGGCAGACATCAGAGGCCTGACCCACCCATGCTGGAAGTGATCTGGACAAATATGTCATATGATCTGCATCCAATATCTATGTAAGATTTGATGTGGAAAGGTATAACTTCTCATACTATAATTCAATGACTTGTAAATAATACATAGATTTGTGCAGTGAATATCAAGAAAGTTTTTACTTGCTAGAATATCATAATCAGTGCGCTGTGAATTCAGAGCAAACTCCATAAATTCTTGATTATCGTACTGACAAAGACAAAATGGAGCCCCTTCCTCCAACAAAAATGTAAGAATAATGAAGGCATACAGGACACACACACTGATAAATAAGAAAATACTTGCCAGTCTCTCTCTCTCTCTTTCCTTACAATATTACCAACATTAATACTTATTCGCAATACTTATATTGGATTCAAATTACTTAATGATAAGAACTAGCTAATAACAGAAGTAAGAATTGCAGCTGTGAGACTTGACCAGTACTTACCTAACCTACACTCTTGGGAAACATACAGATGTTTGCCTATCTATCTATCTGTGTGTGTATATATATATATATATATATATAGATAGACATATATATATATATTTGTATATATATCTTTATATATGTTTATATATATATATATATATATATATATATATATATATACAGATAGATTTCTAATACCTACTGGCGTCACTACTAGTAGTTTGTAGTACTTATATACAGAGTTCGGAATACAATGATAAGAGCTTGCCGATGACACAGGTAAGTGTAGCCGTGAGAATGGTAAACATCATGACACATACCCACACATCCATTGCTCAGAAAGCCAAACACAATCATCAATGCGAAACGGGAATTGAAGTGTAGCAAATGCCAAATGCGAACACTCAACTCATGCATTAAGCTACCTTACCTCTATATGATTGCACTTACGAATTCGAGAAGAAAGCACACTTGTTTGCCCTGTGCAAGGCACAGCCACAAAAACAAGCTCTACAAGTAGCTGAACGAGTGTTACATGCACAATAAACCAAAAGATGGCTGGCCAATTATCTGGCAGGTAGGAATGCTTACGTGTCATATAATGGCCAATCATCGCACATCAGAAACATTAAGAATGGAGTACCACAGGGCTCTGTTCTATCCCCACGCTCTTTAATCTATACATGCATGACTTACCCACACCAGACACCTCAGAAATACAAATCTCTTCCTACGCAGATGACATAACAATCACATGCGCACATCGTAACACAAAGCTGCAAAAATAATCCAGCCATACATTGATACACTCAACACATGGTTCATCACAGACTCAAAATAGCTCCAACCAAATCTACAGCAACACTTCTCACCAACTGGACAAAAGAACACAAAGACATACCTCATCTCTACATCAACAACACTCTAATAACACACACCATAGTTCAGCATGTAAGAGAACAAAAAATTGTACCAAAGAAGCTTAATCGAAAAGGAAGAAGTAAAAATAATGGACGACTGAGCATATATAATGATGGAAGGCTGACACAGGAAATTTGTAGATTATCAGAGAAATTAAAAGTCAAAAGAGTATTACAAAGAGAAAGAAGTAATGATAATAATAATAATAATAATAATAATAATAATAATAATAATAATAATAATAATAATAATAATAATAATAATAATAATAATAATAATAATGATAATAATGATAATAATAATGATTAGAATAATGATATTAATAGTAATGATAATAATAATAATGATAATAATGATAATATCAATAATGATAATAATAATAATAATAATAATGATAATAATAAATTGGAGTACAAGTTGATATATGGCTCATGTGTTTCTAGTGATAAATGTTGTGATATGAACCATGGTGTACTTCATTTCCTTCGCAAGTGCGTAGTTTTATAGATATTAATTGTTAAAGTAATGCACTTTGGCCTACCTCTCCTCCCGAACGATCTGGGGGGGAAATGTGGGAAACCGGGGTTTTTGGGTGGGGGGGAATGTACACACGGAGTATTGACCGTTGCACTATAGGTGTAACACACAAATTAAAGCGTCATATCCAACCACACGATCCCAATTTCCAAATAGTATGTAGGGATACCGGGTCACAACTATTAATCCTTCATATTTGTTATTGTTATTGAATCACGCTTACAACGAATAGCTATATTAGCTACTTTTGCACAAGTTACCTATTCCTTACGCTAATCAGGTCTACCGACTTTCAATTGTGTTCTTGGTGTGGAAGATTATTACATCAATTTCAATCCGCTACCAATATCACTCTGATATGGTAAAACAATATTAACCAACATAACCGCGAGCGTAATCTTTTTTTCGCTACATTCGAGCGTTCTTCTCAGAGCATCGTTGCCGACTGCCTTGTTTCGCGCTACATTGGAGTCATGTTCGGTGAGTATCGTTGCCTCATCTGCTACATTCACAACTGTAGTGCTTCGGTTTGGGTTACTTAGGTTCCCATGTATGAGACTATGTCCTACGTTAGGTTAGGTTAGGTAGGTTAGGTTATGTTTTGTTAAGTAACGTATTAACAAGATATACGTGACCTATTCACAAGATATTAACGTACATCAACGCGAGCGTATCGTTGCCACACATTTCGTTTTCGCTACATTGGAACTGTAGTCGTTCTTTTTGGGTTACTTCTCTTTGGTTACGTAGGTTAGGTTAGGTTACGTTAAGTAACGTATTAACAAGATGTCCGTGACCTATTAACAAGATATAAACGTACATCAATTCGAGCGTATTGTTGCCCCACCTTTTTCTTTCGCTACATTGCAACCGTGTTCCCAGAGTATCGTTCCCTCATCTGCTATATTCCCAACCTTTGTGGTTAGGCTTTGTTTTGTTACGTTAGGTTAGGTTAGGTTACGTAAGTTAGGTTAGGTTAGCTTACGTTAGGTAAGTTAGGTAACGTTATGTATTAATAAAATATACACATACATCAGCGCGAGCGTACGTTATACGCTTGTGTAAACTCATTTGTTTTACGCTCACTTCACTCAGCCTGATTGGCTGCTAAGTTTCCGCCGCAATTACGTTACTCATGTCTTCCTACGTACAATTGTGTCCTTGGGGTGGTCGAGCTTAGGTTAGTTTACTGTTAGGTTACGTTATGTATTCACAAAAGATCAACATACATCAACGCGAGCGTATGTTTGGCCCATACGCGAGACGCACTTCAATTGTTTTGACCTAGCGTGACCCACGCATGCTACATTGACCTGACAGTTTAACAATGGCCACCCAGTGTACTGGGTGTTCCACGACCTATTTCCAAACGATCCAAGTGTATTTACGCGACGACGCGGCCGCAACAAAGTTTTTCAAAACCCACGGGGTTTTGCCCAACGACGTACAGTGTCCAAAGTGCAAGCTTCCCTGTACTTATAGGCCAAGTAAGCATTCTTGGTACTGTGGGAGGTGGAAAAAAATTGCAAAAACCAAAAGGTCCAAGCAGTGTCCTTTCACAAAATCAGACTACAGTGGCACGTTTTTGGAGGGAACTCACTTAAAACCCTCGCAGATAATCGTGTTTGTCAACCATTGGCTTCACAAACAGTGGAACCATCGTACGGTTATAAAAAATTTGAATTTCTCTCCAACCACCAGTGTGGACTGGCGGAGCTTCTGTGCCGAGGTCACTGAGCGTTGGTTGGAAAATCAGGGTCCTATTGGGGGGGAGGGCATTGAGGTCGAGATCGATGAAACTCTCTTCATCAAGAGAAAATATAATAGGGGTCGCTTCACAAAACAATTGTGGGTTTTTGGGGGCATCGAAAGACTCACCAAGAAGTGCTTCCTCGTGCCTCTAGTGAACAAAGACAGGAGTGCTCGTACGCTCGTCCCGCTCATCAAAAAGTTTATTCAACCCGGCTCTGTGATATATAGTGACTCCTGGCGGGCGTATAAACAATTGTGCGACCAAGGTTACAGCCACTTCGCGATCAATCACAAAGAACACTTTGTTGATCCGAACAATGCCAAAGTCCACACTCAAAACATTGAGAGGCTTTGGCTGGATTTGAAGCAGTGGTCCAAACGCCCAGGATTAAGGACCAAATACTATAAACAATACCTGGCGCGCTATATATTCCTCCACACCTACGAGGAAGAAAAAGTGTTACATCATTTTTTCGTCGAGGCCGCACGCTTATACCCCCCGTCTGGTGTTCCTGCAACCTCATCACCTGAACAATCAACCTCTTCACCACAAGCCTCTACTTCATCAGCATAAGGTAATCATAATGCTATTATTGTACATTAAACTCCGATGACAAGATGTCTTGTCATTTGGTCAAATAAAACAAAAAATCATAAAACACCAAAATGTTTGATCAAACACCAG
Organism: Oratosquilla oratoria; assembly: GCF_046742065.1. NCBI lineage: Eukaryota > Metazoa > Arthropoda > Malacostraca > Stomatopoda > Squillidae > Oratosquilla > Oratosquilla oratoria. The sequence continues at coordinate 2,580,165 of NC_134788.1, read as the reverse complement.
AAAAATATGACGTCAGGCCTGAGCGAAGCGAGGGCCGACGTCATATTTTTTTGGTGTTTGATCAAACATTTTGGTGTTTTATGATTTTTTGTTTTATTTGACCAAATGACAAGACATCTTGTCATCGGAGTTTAATGGGTTAACGCTGGTGTAATACATTCTCATTTTCTTTCCGCTGTTATTAAATGCAGGTATATGTCTCATGTGTTCCTAGTCATAAATGTTGTGATATTAACGCTGGTGTAATACATTCTCATTATATAGCCTTTCTATTTTTTTCCGGTGCTATTAAATGGCGGAACAGTTAGGTACGATTTTTTTTATGAGGCTCACTATTTATTTCCTATCGTAGCATTCAAATTCATTACGAAGACAGGTCAGCCAAGGCATACAAATACACATTATAGCAAGGTATTTAGCGATTTGTCGCTGCAGATTGTCAACCACAAAATGGCGGCCATCTATAGACACAAACAACTTCGCTAAATCTAGCGATTCCTCGCTGCCGCTTGTGAACCACAACATGGCTGCCATGTATAATCCCAAATACACGGAACACTCCCGCCAACCTGGGTGATTTCTCCCTATTTCTATGATATTCCTGGCTCTACATTGCATACATCTGAGCTTTTGCAAACGCCCATTACCCCATTTATTGCTTCTCCCCACCCAAAAACCCCGTTTTCCCACACGTCCCCCTCAGATCGTTCTGGTAAGCGAGGTAACCCAAGTTACATATCTTTCATATTCAATATCTCGAGAACTACGCATTTGCGAAGGAATTCAAGTACACCACTGTTCATATCACAACATTTATCACTAGGAACACATGGGCCATATATCAACTTGAACCATTGTGTGCACATATAAATTGACCAAAAATAATATAATGGTTTAATACGAAATGACGTCTGGTTTCCTTAAATAAAAACATATTTGTAAATCAAGCGTGACACGCATGTTTTAGATAAGAACTCAAATAATTAATTTGTTTAATTAAAAAATTACTGCGAACATATGTTGGAAAATCTTAGTAAGCTTATCGCTATCAACCCTTTCACTGTGATGACATCTATATATACTTCATTATAATAGCAAATTTAAGATCTTGTTCTACCTAACGCTAGACAATTTTATTCAGCTGTTTTCAGGTGGTAACGGTAAGGGGTCCAGATCTCAGATGCGCAGAGGACTGTTGGGATAACAAAGCCTCTGTAAACCATAAGTTGTGTGTCCTTTTTGGATGTCCCTATCCCCAAATACTCTCGTTCGGAGCTTGCCAAAGACAGTTCCTACGCTCTTCA